>NC_056739.1:643641914-643686914 GCF_019279795.1 Protopterus annectens | reverse complement strand
TGCGGTTTGTCATACCCACATAGTATGCCTCACATTTCTTACATTTGGCCATGTAAATCAAGTTACGTGCATCACACTTTCAACAGGCTTTTAATATAAAATCTGTACCAATAATAGGATGTTTAAAAAATTATCTGTATAAATACTAGTACAATATACACATTTATTACATCTGAAACTGTCTTGCTTAGTGCTGCGAAAAATATATTATTTTTTGGTTCTTTATATTTTTTGGTTCTTTATTACACAGCCGATTTTTCAGATAAATACATCTCTTACAGACAAAAGTAGGTCCTTCTCCTAAAGGATTTTTTAACTTGAGAACATCCCTAATAATGGGCTAGTATTTATTAATAATTGCATTAACCGTCTATGTGTTCCTGTTGCATGTGAGCATAAATCTATGCCTATGTACTTGTACTTCACTATCAATTTGTCTGACTCAATTATTACAGAATATTGGTTTAACCTCCATTTCACTTTTATTAATAATTTTCTGTTTTATGTAATTAACATCTTTAGGCTTGTAACCTCCTTCAACAAATGCATGAGCTGTTGTTTGCATTTGTATTTCCATAATGGTTTCTAATGTGTTCAGCTTTGCTTTACCACACACAGCAGTTGATTCTTCACTACATTGTTAAAAATAAATGGGGGATGCATACTCATTCTATGTAAGTATGTGTTACGTTTTAGTTGTTTTCTGTAAAGTATAGTTTCAATTTTTACCTAAAACATTTTTTATTAATGTTATATCTAAACATTTAAATTGTTGATCTGATATTTCTTTCTTGAATCATAAAAAATGAGTTGTATTAGTTATATAATTAAAAAAAGTGTTCAAACAGTGTTAATGTTCTGTCCCATATTAAAAAGATGTCATCCACAAACCTTTTGTAAAAAGGACATGTGATCAATATGATTCTCATCTTGTGATAAAATAAATTGTTTTTCCCAAATAAACATTACTATATTGGCATACATGGTGGCTACTGGTGTACTCATCACAACACCCCTACTTTGTTTATATAGTTGTCTCCAGAAAAGGAAGATGTTATTCAGAATAAGATTCAAGAGATCACAGTTCTTATTAATTTCTACTTAATGAACTTCAGATAATGTTGATACATTTTCTTTAACATATTCAATACCTTCTTGGTTAGGTATGGTTGTAAATAATCAACATCTAATGTGACTAGGTAGCAATCAGTAAAATTATTATCAGTGGACTACTCGTATAACTGATTTAAAAAATCAGTAGTGTCTTTAATAATAGTACCTGTATGTTCTAAGCTCTTCTTCAGCTGTGTATCTAAATATTTCGAGATGGGCTCAGTGACACATCCATGTGCTGATACTATTGGGCTCATTGGTGGCTCAGTTAGAGATTTATGAATTTTTGGAACACCATAAAAAATGGAGAAGTAGATGTCAAATATTTAAATAACTCAGAATTAATCTGTTCATTCAAATACATCTCTTTGTGAGACCGTGCAATGGATTTAATAATTTCATTGCTCTTTTGTCTTGTATTTTCTCTATATTCATCTGTGCTTAGCATTTGTTTCATACTATTCATATAAAATTCTTAGTCTAGTACTACAACCTCACCACCCTTGTTAGCATTCTTAATCACAATGTGTGTGTTATCGATAGATTGCAGTTGCTCACAAGTTAAATTGTAAAAACTATTACTACTTCTATGCTCATACAGCTGATAGATTTCATGCTCAACAGCCCTCTTAATGGCTTGCAGCACTGCATTACTAATTGGAATAAATGTACTTCTTCTATTATTTTTAGATGTTGATTCAATCTGTGTCCCAAATAAAATGCTTAAATTCAAAGATCTAATAAAATAATAAAATTCGGACAATGCCTGTGCTATGTCCAAATAATGCACCAGTACAAATGTCAAGCCTTTATTTAATATAAAAAGTGCGCTGTCATCAAGTTCATAAATACCAGTTTAGCTGTTTCATTTATGTTCCTGTTACCGGTCAATGATTTGCCCTTTTGCCCTATGTATTGTTCAGCTAACTTTTCATTATTCGCCGCGTTTGAGACATCGGAAGTGGCTGTTCTCTTAGTTGAGGAAGATCCACTGGATCAAGCACCATCATTATTCAGGCCCACAACTGTTTATGGTCATTGAGCAGGAAGCTCCTCAGACACAGGATGCATGACTGGTGTAGATTGTAACTCATCCTGACATGTTGTCGACTCTGCTTTTTGATTGGCACAAGCAAACATAGTACCAAATTTGAAATCATTCAGGTCTCTTTTAAGTTTATGTTTCTTAGTTTCAATGAGTCTTTTTTCAAAAGCCACTACTCAATCTAAAGTCTCATATAAGAGACTTGAATGAATGTTCAATTCAATATTGGCAATTAATTCTAAATAAAGTTGTTCTACTTCATTTCGCAACACAGATTGTATAGGTTCAAAAAACAAATTCATAATCTTCATATACTGGAGTGAGCAACTTAGGTTAATTACTTGCCAGCATTGCAAAGATCAGGATATTTATCTTGATAGGTAGGCATCTTTAGGATTTAAAGACCTCTCAGAACTATTTTATACTGTAAATACACTGCAAAGCTTAAGCACTGCCATTGCAAGCATTTAAGCAATTGTATTTTTTTTGTTCAAATTGTTCTAATTTACTTTCATATTGCAAAAATAGTTCAGTACTTTGTAAGGGATCAATACCGTGTTGCGTTTAATGCAAAGTACTGAACTATTTTTGCAACATAAAGGTAAATCGGTATCAGAAAATACATGAACGAATACTCTGAAAATAGTTTAAATTGCATTTTTGTACTTCACTGTAGTAATACTGTGGCAGGCTGAAGGCTGGGCAAAGTTTTCTGTATTTTGTAATTTTATATACCCCCATATTAATACTGTGAAGTGGTACAGGCTGGGTGGTCTTTTAAGGTTTGCTGTAGCCATTGGCACATTGGCATTTAACTTTATGAGTTAAATGAGAATATTGTAGGTGAGATTCGGGAACCCCTGCACTTAATGATAAAGGCTAGTAGCTGTGTAAATGTAGTAGGTACATATGCATATCTTAGTCCATAACTGCTTGGTCACCCGGCATGCCTAGCTTCTGACTCAGTGCAAGCTAGCTATCTGATTGAGTGGAAGAGTGGAAGGGTATACTTTCAGTGTGAGCACTCCCTCTTACATCTTCTACCCGGCATCATTTACATCTAATCAGCCTGCTATTTTCACAGTCAGCAATCGCTCACCTTAAATTACATCTACGGAATCCAAAACAGTAGTTATCCAGCCTGCTTGTTCAGTGTGAGCACTCCCGCTTACACCTTCTACCTGGCATCATTTGCATCTACAAATCTGAGACATTATGAAAGATATCCAGTAAAGAAACACAAACATTGAGAAAAAAAACACCTTTATAAAACAGCAGAGCTTTCGGGTTACACAGCCTTCTGAGTATTAATATAGTATTAGTATAGAAGAAGGGTGTGTAACCCGAAAGCTCTGCTGTTTTATAAAGGTGTTTTTTCCTCATCATTTACATCTAATCAGCCTGCTATTTTCATAGTCAGCAATCGCTCACCTTAAATTACATCTGCGGCATCCAAAACAGCAGTTATTCAGCTTGCTTGTGTATGTCATCAGACATTTAGGCATCATAATCATGGATGTGAATAAGTAGTCTGTTGTTACATTACTTAGAGTGTGTACTGGTGTCAAACGCTATGGTTTCTGGTCCCCCCTTTTCAACATCAGTTATACTGACTTCTCTCTTTAGAGCTTGTGTTTTCTTTACTTATTATTGCTCCTGTATTTTACTTTCTATAAAAACTCACTTGAACAGTGTTTGTGCATTAACCTGTGTCATGTTCATATAGCATTGCACTGCTGTTGACGACAGGTTTTTGATTGTTCACAATCTCATCATTTCTGCCTGCTCCGTTCACCCTTCAGGCTCACTCCACTCCCCTAACCTGCCTCCAATTCCCACCCGCTCCCACTAACTCTACTCTTATACTTCACATACTCCTCCCACCACAAAGTAGACCCTACATTAGCCTATCCTACATCTAACCCATCCCCACACTCCCAAGCTACAAACATGCCACCCTCACAGGATCACAAGCTAGCCACAATCCTCATGAGCAATATAACCATCCTCCTTATCCTAACATTAACACACTATCACACCTCTTACTTCACCACACTTACAACTACCTACATGGCCCCAACAAAAATACCTCCATGCATTTTCCTCAAACTCCTCACTATAGCCTACACATATCCCCAAGCCTATTTAAACTCCTCACTATACCCTACACATATCCCCAAGCCTATGCCATCACACCACTATAGCACATAACCCAATCAGACTCCTCTCAACCACTCCTAAGGCACCTACTACAATCATATTACCATCCTATCTAAACTCACAAACCTCTTTCACCACATAAATCACCAGCTGACTCTGGCAGGAGACATACACCCAAATACAGGGCCTAACACAGTACAAACAGCCATAGTTAACTCATCCCTCTCCTCTAGCCATCTACCCATTACGTGACCAAAAACAGCCTATTAATCCTAAGCTTAAATAGTCATAGCATTAATAATAAACTACACTTACTGAATGCTTTGATATCCCCCTATTCCTCTGATATACTATGCTTTACTGAAACCTGGTTAAAGCCCATGAAATCTGACAATGACATCCTCCCTACTGGATACAATGTCCTGCGTCATGACAGACTGTGTAAAAAAGGGGGTGGAGTAGCATTACTCTATAAAAATAACCTAAACATTACTAGTATCAATCTTCAAATCCCACCCTTTAATAATACAGAACTCCTCCTAGCTGAACTTAAACTTAAGAACAAAAAATCAATCAATATTATCACAGGCTACATACCACCATGTAATAATATCCTTACCCTTGAAGCCTTCTTACAATGGACAGGTCAAAACTTGCCCCAGGAAACTATCACACTTGGTGATTTCAATATTGACTGGAACACATGCTGTGCCAGAAACCCCACTAATCATATCAACCTCTACAGCTACTCTCAAGTCATCCAATCTAACACTAGATTAGGAAATTCAAGAAACAAAGAAAGCCTGCTAGACTGGATCCTACTAAATAACACTTCTTACCAAGCAGGCGTTCTTCCCAACATGCTCAGTGACCACTAACTGACCATCCTACTAAAATTCAAGACCCAGAACTACTTTACTCCCTTATTCCAAACAACCAGGGTCACAAAAAGCTTCAACCACAAACAAACTTAAGCTTGAGCTAAAACACCATAACCGGAACATACTAAGAGTACTACCCCTAGAAGAAGCTGTAACCCACTTCAATAATACTTTCCTAAAAATCCTAAATGCCCATGCACCAGCTTGTGCTACAAAACTCAAAGTGAAGACAGCCACCTGGATTACTAAAGAGACTAAAAATAAAACTGCAGTAAAGAACAAAGTCTGGAATCTCTGGAGAGCTACTAAAACTCCAACAGCTAAGGAACAATTCTAAAAACTTAGGAATGATACTAAAAAAGCAATCTTCTAAATAAAAAGAATTACTTCCTACAGCTACAAAACAGGCACCAAAACAATCCCAAAAAATTCTGGGCAGGAATAAATAAACTACTCCACCTTGGCAAACCTTCCACCCCATCTCCTATCTCCACTAGTGAAATCACAAATATACCAGATACCTTCAACAAATGCTTTATAGAAACTATAACCAGCCTCATTCAAAAACTGACCACATCCACCACAAATAGACCTGAGCCTATAAAAAAAAAGTGCCACCTTCCAATTTCAGCCCATCCCTACCGCCTATATCAAAACGCTCCTAACCAAACTTAAACCTACTACACTAGCAGCTGATGGCATACCTGCTGAATACCTCCAATTGGCTGTCAATGAATTTTCCTTCCCAGTATCCATCCTCTTAAACAGATCTATCTCAGAAGCCACTATTCCACCTATCTAGAAGACCTCCTATGTCATCCCCCTCCACAAAGGTGGTACTTCCACTGACCTCTCCAACTATCATCTGATTGCCATCCTGTCTCCACTAGCTAAAATACTTGAAAAATGTGTACATCACCAACTCATGCTACACCTACTCACCAACCAACTTCCCTCTCACACCCAGCATGGATTATGGCCTGCTCACAGCACCACTGTTGCCTTACTTTCATTCACAAACCTCACCAATCAAAACAAACACAAAGGCTATCTAACATCTGCCATATTTTTAGACCTGTCAAAGGCCTTTGATATGGTCAACCATCCTAAACTACTTCAAACCCTCACTAACCTGGGTCTTAATACTCATGCATTGGCCTGATTTCAGAATTACCTACACGGAAGGCAGCAAGCAGTTAGATGGGACAACAACCTATCCTCACTACTACCCATCACTACAGGAGTATCATAAGGGTCCATTCTAGGCCCCCTCCTATTCTCCATTTTCACCAATAATCTTCACAGCATCTGTCAAGATGCAACTGTCATACAATACGCTGATGACTCAACACTAGTCTGTACAGCCAGAGATCCTCAGGAAGTCCACACCAACACCCCAAAAGTCTTCCAAACTATCAAAACTTGGTTTCTTAACAAAAACCTAATACTAAATCACAACCCCCCCCCAAAAAAAAACAAACTACTACTATTTAGTCCAAACAAATCAACCACAATACCCACCCAGCCCATTTAATACTGTGTCCAGGGACGGGACTATTACCTCCCCAGACACTCATACTAAACTACTAGGCGTGATCACCAATAATAATCTCAAATTTGATCTACATATAAATCAAACCATTAAAAACATTCCCAAAAACTGGGCAGTCTATATAAATATAAAACATTTCTAACCCAAGCTGCAGGGACAACTATTGCTCAAACTCACCTCCTCTCTTCCCTGTTTTACACCTCGACCATGTTCACCCTTACCCACAACATAAATGGCCAAGCTTAACACCGGCTACAATAAAATTGCAAAATTTGCCACTGGTGCACCATACCGATCCCAGCACTGCCATTCCCTCAAACAACTTGACTGGCTTGAATTTCCCAATCTTCTAACCTTCCATCAGCTTTCATTTGCACACAAACTAATACTACTTCCAGATAAACCCCAGCACTGGCCAACCTACTAACATTACAAACTAACCCTAGACAACTACGTTATAGTGATAAAACACTGACCAAGGTTACCAAGAGTAAAAACATAGCAGGGGACTCCCTCTTCCCTAATTATATAAGTAAAACTTAGAACTCTCTACCCTCAGCTATTACCTCAACAGACTCGAAGGTTACATTTAAAAGACTTCTCAAAGATCATCTAAAACACACATGGATATGCTTATGTTCACCCCCAGGCTAAACTCCCCAATCATCCCATCCCTCTTCCTTAATCTACTAGTATCTGTTTCTGAACTTTGCTACTAAGAGGAACTGCGGCTTTTTATTTCTAGCCTCTCCATTGTGACACTTCTAAACCTGGCCTTTCAGATTGTATCTATACATATTGTAGCACTAAAACCCTGCTAGGCTCAGTTTTTCTATAGAATTTTCTTCCCTTCTTTACATTTGCTTTTATACTTAGTGTAGATACCTCACCACTCAACTCTGTTGTTTTACCTACTTCAATAATCCTGTACCTGCCAAACTATACTCACACTATCTGTATAAAACTGCTAACGATTTCGACTTTCTCACATATGTAGCTTATCCTGCTTGGCTTCTTGCTTATGTACTATGTCATTCTAACTATATAAAATCATAAAAAATGCTTTTATATTATGTATCTGATGTTAAAGCTTTGTGCTTATATACTGTCTATGTAAATATGAATGCTACTGATATAATTATGATAATTGCTTGTAATTGATTTATGGAGCTTTTCTCCCCGGGCCTTCGCTGAAAATGGATATGTATCCAGTTGGAGTCTCCCGATCAACAAATGTAAAATAAATAATAAATAAAAATAAATTTCCAATGAGTTTTCATCTTCCTTCTCCAAGTGGGTATACAGGTAGCCTAAATTTCATTAAAGCAAACAGTGTGCGCCTTAGCAGTGAACACTAGCATTAGTGGCATGCACTATAACTTGTGTGCCTTAGCAATGAACATAAGCATTAGTGCACACTATAACTTGTGTGGCTTAGCATTGAACACTAGCATTAGTGGTGCATGTTGCAACTTATGTGCCTTAGTAGTGAACACTAGCATTAGTGGTACACACTGCAACTTGTGCCATAGCAGTGTACACTAGCATTAGTGGTGCACACTATAAGTTGTGTGTCTTAGCAGTGTACACTAGCATTAGTAGTGTGCACCTTGTGCACTGTAATGGGATATAGGCAATCATTGCAGCTGGAAAGCTAGAGTGAATTAAGCTATCATGAGGCTTAGAGCACCACACCAAATAGTCTAATTAACCATTGATAAGGGATCTGTTCACAGCCTACTTTTCTGAATCACATGCTAGACTGCGGAACAAACTTCTCCACTCAGCTCTGTAACCCTTGTTTGTATGTTTCTTGATGCCACAATGACATTCATTTAACAATTAGTGAAATGAAGAGCTGCTGTGTTAATTGAATGCAGTAAGGAGGCCTATCAACACTTGGGTTTTAGAGATCACAATACAAAGACAGGGCACAAGTTCTTAGTTCCTCATAGGAGGGTTTCCAGTAAAGTATAGTTTGCACACAGGGGCCACCAAATCTGACTGATGACCAGAACAGTTAAGTCTCCTTCCTTTTCTTGTACTCACAGTTCCAGTAATCCCAACACAATATCCTGTAGATACAAATTTTATAAATGCTCAACAATGATGTTATCTGGAATAAAAATATTTCAAGTCAAGATGCAAAGAACACAATAGGTATTTATTCCTTGCAATGCTTTATAGATACTAAGCTTACAGCATAAAGTCCACTGCATGAAAATCTCAATACAGTTGTCTAAGTACCCTAGCACATCCTTATTACCAGCTGCTTACATAACCCCTTCAATTAAATCATTTGTCTCCTATATATCTGTAAGGCTTTAAATGAATTCATTACTTAGATCAAGATTGTTATAATACATTAGCCAAATAGTCACTCTGGTTCCATCCTAAGCAACATGGTCTGTTGAAAACCTCCTCTTGGGCATCTGTATCCTCCAGTTACATCTGCCTTTTCCTAGCATGATTTGTACGTGTATATATTTTCTGATGTAAATCCTTTTATACAGCATTTTTCCATTAAATGCTTTGTTTATAATATTTTAGCACACCCATATTTGGATATGACTGCATACAAAAAAGACAAAAAAAAGCACACTCTTTTGTACTGAAACTTTTTGACTACAGTTTCTTACTGAATACAAGTAGTTGCTACCTTGTTAATTCCATTAGGACATTCCAAGAGTTGATTTATGTTCACTTAGAAAAATGTGTGTGCTGAGGTTACGAGTACAGCTCCAGTGATAGATTTTTTTTTCCTTGCTAGAGTTTATAGTGAAAACTGAAATTTTACAAGTGAAATTAGTAATAGCTGAAACAGAAGATAGTTCAGCATAGTCCTAAAGTCTAAGGATCATAATGTAAGAAAGTAGGAGCTTACAGTTATTATGGTAGTATCAGATGAACTTATCATGGTTCTGGCCTCAAAACAAAGGTCCAGATGCATAAACAGGTTAAACCCCACTGCCTGCTCCAACTACCTTCCTTCTCTAAGTTAAGCCTTATTACATGTGCCTGTGAGCAATTAGCCTTGAGAGTACCTAGCCAGTCAGAACTGGTATAATAGCCTGTAACTGTCCCAATCTCATCATCCAATTATGTTGTGGATCACTTTAACCCCTGAATTGCTGAGCTTCATCAACCATTCTACTGGCTTAAATTACAAGGTTAGGTTCTCACCTTTATCCCTCCCAAGTCGGAAATACATCTTTCCACAAAAATCAGCTAATTTATGCTTCTTTATGCACTAGATGAGAATCTTTTCCATTATACGCACTACACCAGCATTACACCATTATAAAAATAATTGTATCATTAGTATCACCGCATTATAAAATAGAGATCCACTGTTTTTTAACATGCCAACAGGATGGAGTACAAAACTCATAATATTTCCGCACCTCACCTCCACTAATACCAAATATATACCTAAACTCTTCAAAATATCTATACGATATTGCAAATGTTAAACAAAACATAAGCAAGGTAGTTTCAAATAAGCTTCCTTCTGATCTGCAAGATCTCATCAGATGTAAAATGGAATTAGGTTGGTACAAAGTGTCCTTAATAAGGCTCTTCTCATACAGAGATGGACAAGGATTGAAAACCAGATGAATTGGTTATCAAAAGGACATGATTTCAATTATATACATTCTGAAATATTTACCCCAAGGTAGGTATAAGTTTTACAGACACTACCTTGCTTCAGACACTTTGTCCTACTTTTTCCTCTTTAGCTTCCTATGTATACCCATAGCAACTCTATATTTGTATCAGCTATGCCTGACTCAGTCAAATACTGGCATCTGTATGCATATATATTCCTTCAAACTCACCATGAAAATCTGCAAAGGTTGCATTATCCTGAATTAGGCTAGCATCAAATATGGGCTAGGAGTAAAAGAAGTTAACATTAATTAGGAACTAACTATGCTTCCTGTCAATACAGACAGAACCCATCAATTCTTTCCATCCTGGGCAATAAAATGTCTTTTGTACAAATATTACCATACAGTAGTGTGGGCTACTGACTCTTTTCCATACTATCCCAATAAAATCCCATCTATTCAGCAGCACGTTAAGTCCCAAGATGCAGTGTTTACTCCACTAATCCTCCCCAACCAACATCACTTTTGTACAACTGTGGGCATCCAGTATTCTCCAAATTAGCTTCTAATCTTGGAGACTCCCCTTCTACCTACCTTATATCAACTTGCACTGAAGGATACCTTGAAGAATGAACTCAGAGGTCTTTTATTCACTTTACTATATCTGTAACTATACTGCTGCCTCACAGAATCACCTCTCCTTTGCCACTCACGTTCATATGGCCTGAATATTCTAGCTGATCCACTGATGATGGGAGCTCTTCGAATAGCTGTGATGGAAGGAGAAGACACTTTATTCTTCAACATGGGAGACATATGTCTAGTACTGTATCTCAGGAAAGAGTTTTGTATTGTCTTCCAAGATCTTCTTAATGCCTGTAGCCTCAGCACTATAAATGCTGCATTGTCAAACAACAAACTGGACTTCACTGGATGAGGTGTGTCTGAACTGGTGTCATACAGACTGTCCTTACTTTTTATTTGTTGTTATTCTAAATTTATTATGTAGACACACAGAACAGTTGTGTAAGAACTTAGTATAACCTTAGATGCCCTTCTCTTCCATGTTGCAGTTTTCATCACAGTAGCGAGGTTGCTGCCTGCAGCATTGGACCTCCAGCGAGTATACCAAAGTCTTTGGAGCAGGGGAGTATGTATGACGTCTCTGGTCACAGCCATAAACTGATGTAGGCCATAAAAGTGATGTCTGCACGTACCCCCTTCATAATGGAGTGCCGCATACAGTAGTACCCCTGAAAGTGAAATATGACCTAAAAAGTAAGCCCCTTCAGACTGACATGAGAACCAGACTATAGGGTATTTTACCACTTGTGTCTGCTGCTGAGGAAAATTAGCTGTAGGCCTGTAATCCTACAGGTAGTTAGCAAGAATGGAAGGTAAGGAAGGTGAAGCAAGAGGGGGTAGGAAGGGAGGGTCTGAATACTGCAAAATGGAAGAGAAGGACATCTAAGGTTATGGTAAGTTCTTACACAACTGTTCTATGTTCTTCTATTCTCATACTGCAGTATTCATCACAGTTGGCAGAGTACCAAAGCTTTTAGGTATGAGCCTGGGGGGAGGCATGTGGTCCCTGGTCAATGAGACCTTGTAAGATAGATTTGGCAAAACCAGGTCTAACCCTTGAGGCTAAATCAAGCTTGCAGTGCTTAGTAAAGGTATGATCTGAAGCCCAGGTAGCCGCTTCTAGGATGGAAGCGTAGTCTACCCCCTTACAAAAGGCAGGTGAGGAGGCAGCTGCTCTAGTGGAGTGAGCTTTGACACTGCCAGATAAACTCTTCCCACGAACAGAAGAGCAAGTACAAATGGTCTTAGAGATCCATGAAGAAATGGTCTGTTTGGAGACTGGTTTCCCTACAGCCCTAGGGTGGAAGGAAATGAACAGTTGGTTATCTAAGTAGTGCCTAAGTTGTCTGTGGACATCTAATGAGTGTCCCTTCTAAGAAATTCTGAGGTTGGGGGTAGAAAACAGGTAGGTTAATGGTCTGACTGAGTGAGTGCATATTAACCACCTGGGGCATGAAGGAAGGATTACTCCTTAGAAAAACTCTGTCCTTATGGAAAGTGAGGTAAGAAGGGGTGGCCATCAGGGCCTGAATTTCTGATACCCTCCTGGCAGATGTGAGGGCCACTAGCAGGACTGTTTTCCATGTCCATAGTTTCAGGGATGCTGAGTGTGCTGGCTCAAAAGGTGGCAAGGTCAGTTTTTCAAGTACAAAATTTAAGTCCCAAGGTGGAGGTACAGGTTTGCGGGGGGAATCTGATATGGAGTACCCCTTTCAGGAATAGCTTGACCTCCAATCTTGATGCTAAAGAAGGGATCACAAGAAGACACGCACAGATGGTAGACAAATGGACCTTAACTGAAGAATACATTAGTCCTGAATGAAGGAGCTTACACAAGTAACAAAGGACCATAGGTATAGAAATGTTCAGAGAGTCCTGGTTTTTTGTTTGACACCACCTGGAGAATCTTTTCCATTTTGACACATAATTTCTTCTGGTACTAGGCTTTCTGGCCTCATGCAGAACACTGAGTACGTCCTCTGAGTATAGGTGTCTGAAGGGGATTAGAACCCTATCACCCATAAGGTTAGTTTGAGATTGGTCACCTGAGGGTGCACTAAGGATCCCCTGTCCTGCGTGAGTAGGTCTAACCGGTGGGGTAACCTGTGATGATTGCCCTTGGCTAAAAGGTAGATAAGGGGAAACCAATGCTGTCTTGGTTAAAAGGGGGTCACCAGCAGGATTTTTGGTTTGTCCCTCTGAATTTTCAGGAGGACCTTCTGAATAAGAGTGAAGGGGGGAAGGCATACAGGTACATCCCCACCCAAGAAAAAGAAAAACTGTCCACTTTCCATGCTTGGGGATGTGGATCCCTTGTGCAAAACCAGGGCATTTGCCTGTTTTGGGAGGAGGCAAACAGATCTGCTTGCGGAATACCCCACCTGTGGATAAGATCTAGGAATACCCCTCTGTGAAGCATCCATTCGTGAGTGGGTGCTGAAGTTCTGCTGTGAGTATCTGCCATAACATTCTCTGTGGAAGGGATGTACACTGCTAGCAGGTGAATATGCAGTGATGATGCTAAGGTCCACATCTGAGTGGCTAGATTGCAAAGAGGGTAGGATCTTGTCCCCCCCTGTTTATATACCACAGGACAGTCAGTCATATTGTATGTGATCACTTTTAGGGTTCCTGGGCTTAGGGCTAGTTTGAAGGTTTGTAGGGCTAGAAGAAGTGTCCTCATTTCCTTGATGCTGATATGGTCTCTTTGTCTTAGTGTGAACCATTTTCCCTGCACAGTGAATTGTTTTTAGTTGTGCAGTAGCACTACTCCCCACCTCGTGTCTGAGTCGTTTGCAGAGATTTCTTGTAGGGGGGCAGGTACCAGTAAGGGGGTTCTGTGGTTGAGGTTGATGGCATAAATCCATGGGTCTATATCAGATCAGCCAAATGGCATTACAGTGAATGCTGTTTCCCTGAAAATCTACACCGAAACCCTATAACAGCGAATGCTCAGGTTAGTGATTTTTTTCCCAGGGGAAAAAAATCGCTTGGCCTGAGCCATGACATTGCCATTTACCCCACTGTAGTGCGATCTTGGAGTTGGTATATTTAGTTAGAGGGGCATGGGGGTGAAGTCCCTTACATTGCAATGTTTTATGTGGTTTGTTATGTTGTGTTGGTCTACCGATTTTTTTCCATGGGAAAAAAATTGGTGACCTGGGGTTTTGCTGTTATGGGGTTTCGGTGTCGGCAAAATGGCATTCACTGTAATGCTGTTTCGCTGAGTTAATATAGACCTCAAATCAACCACTGCAGTTCCCTCATCAGACACAGAAGGAGGGGGAGAGGGGTGTCCAGGGGATGAGAGTGTTGGTTCCATAAATTCTTCAGAATCCGCTGGATCTTTCTCATGTGGAGTCTTGCCAGGGGCAGCATGGGTGTCAGAGATGCCATGTGGCCTAATATTCTTAGGAATTCTCTTGCTGGTAAAGAAGTGAGGGTGATTAGGTTGTTGAAGTAGAGGGTGAGGTCCATGGTGCTTTGGTCTGGAATGAAGGTCTTCATCTTCTCTGTTCTTATCCTGCACCCCAAGAAGACCAGGTCTTGAGTGGGGATCAGGTGAGACTTTACTTGTTTACAGTGAATACTAACTGAGTCAGGGTGGTGATCACCTGTTGTAGGTGGTGGAGGAGGGTTTGATGGTCCTGATGAAGAATTAACAGGTCGTCTAGGTATGGGTATATTTGAATACCCTGAGTTCTGCAGTGAGCAATAAGAGGTGCGAGGCACTTTGTGAACACTCGAGGAGCTGTGGAGAGTCCAAAAGCTAATGCAGAAAATTGAAAATGCAAGGAACCTTTATTTTATTTATTTATTTTATTTTATTTTACATTTGTTGACCGGGCTAGTCCAGCTGGATAATTTCCATTTTCAGTGGAGGCCCGGGGAGAAAAGCTCCACAGATTAAAACAAGGTTATAGAAATTGAACATTTACAATAAATGCCTGTGACATAGACAGTGAGCTACCATGCATACTTATTAGTCTAGATCAAGTAATAAAAAACATATAGTGCTATCTACGTATTGAGAAAGGCATTAATTCTTTTTAAAACTACACTCCCTTCAGGTCATTTCATACATATTAGTGTATATACAAACTTGTAAAATATATATATATATATTTTTTTGAGAACAGTAGAAACTGTACAGTCATTAAGTCGTTTGTGATCACAGAGAAAGATTGCAGTTTTGAAATAAGGAAATATGATAGTAGAAAGTAGAAGGTTGATTAGTCTGGATTGGTACAAGAGCAGAGCCTACTGCAAAGCATAGGAATTTCCTGTAATCTGGGAGTATTGGAATGTGAAGGTAGGCGTCCTTCAAATCCAGAGCTACCATGAAGGCTTGTGTTGGTATAAGTGGTAAGAGCAAAGGTAAGGTAATCATTTTGAAAGTGGGTACCTCGAAGAACAGGTTTAGAATAGATAAAACCAGAATTGGTCTCCATGGAACCTCTTTTCTTGGTACCAGAAACATTCTGGAGTAAAACCCTTTGTTTCTTTGTGCAGTAGGTACCTTCTCTGTGGTGCCCTGAGATAGCAATTGTTGAATGATGGTGGGGAAAAAATGAATTTGGTTCGATGGAGGTTGAGGAATGCCCTGGAAGGAGGAAAAGTCCACCAAATCATGAAGTGCCCTCTCTGAATGATGGAGAGGACCCAGTTTTCTGATGTGATTTTCCACAAAGAGGGTAAGGAAAGGGTGAGACGAAGGGATGGGGAGCGTTGGGAGTTTAGAGATTGCAAGTCACAGTGGAGGTTGTCTGGCTTGGTCAGACTGACTCCAAAGGGGGTGGATGAGGAAGTAGATGGAAACCTAGGAGAAGAGCTTTTTCTAGCTTGCCTACATCCCTTTGCCTGAGGTGGCGCAGACTGGCAGGACCGTCTCCTCACAAAGGAAGTTCTTTGTTGATAATTTCTGTGATATCTAGGGATAGGAGACACAAGTAAATGCCTCAGGTTTTGTAATTCTTTTCCCTTTTCTTGAAGGAATTTAAGAAGTTCTGCTGAAACTTGTCCAAAAAGGGCTTTATGGTCCAGGGTGCATCAAGCAGTTTAGTTTGCACATCCATAGGTAGGGGATGAAGTCTCACCCAGGAATATCTCCTCAGCACTGAACCTGAAGCAGCTGATTTTGAGGAAGCTTCCACAGCATCATAGCTGCACTTGATGGAGTGCTTAGTCACCTGAAATGCTGTGGAAAGTAGGGTGTTTAGTTGAGTTTTTCTTGGTGATTCAGGAACCTCAGAGAGGGGAGTAGTAGCTTTGGAAAGGATGTCCAGGACATACCTAGCCATGTGGGTTATAATTGAGAGCTCTGATAGCCAGGGTGGAGGAGGCATAGACTTTTTTCCCCAGTCTGTCTATGAAGTTGCTGTCTTTATCAGTAGGATAAGAGCAGCAGAGGATAACTGTCTGGAATATTTATTTGCTGAAACTGCAATAACTGCTGGTTCTGCAGGTGAATTTTTAAATAGGAATTGAGTGTTCTGAGGCACCTTGTAGAATCGGTCTGGACGTCTAGAGGCTGGGGCATTTGGGAATCAGGGGCCTGTAAAGCAGCCATGAAGGCATCTTGGAAGGCCGGCAGCAAGGGAGGTACAGTAGAAGGGGATGGCTGTTCCATTTGTAGTAAGTCAAAGTACCTTTTCTTAGTGTCATTGACATCTGAGGCCTGCCATTTAAAATTTTCCCTCATGAGGGAGATAGTGCCCCCAAAAGTGAATTCTTCTCCTGGAGACTCACGGGGTGATAGGATCCTCTTCCTCTGGGGTGATAAAATCCTTAGGAGAATCAATTTGTGAACAGTAGGTCATTGATTCCTCAAAGGAGGAGTACTCTTCCTCTGATACCTCTAAAAGGTGCACTGAAGGAGCAGAAGTTGGTAGCTGTTGAGTCTGTAAGGCCTGGAATGCCTTAAAAAGACTTTGGGAAAAACTTTCAATCCAGGAACAGGTTGTGGCTCAGAATGTTTAAGTTTTTGTTTTCTCTTTAAAGAGGCAGAGGGCTGAGTATGTCTAGGAGCAGACGTCTGGGAGAATGGTAGGGAAGGAGTAAGCCCTTTTGACTGTACAATCTGTGGTTCCCCTCTACCATCAAGATCTGATGGCTGATTAACCCTAGCAGACGTACTCATTGTTTCCGCCATCCCAGCTTCCATAGTGGTTCCCGGGCCTGGTTGGGAAATAGAGGTCTGAAGAAATCCTGGGCTTTCATCTTGCTCAAGAGTCTCTCTGGATGCCTGAGGCACAGAGTGAGAATCAGGCCTGATTTTCTTGGCCTTCTTCTGAGGTGGCTCATCAGACATGCCTACCCAACCCTCCATGCTGAGCACGAGATGCCTGAGCCTTTGATTTTCTAGGTGCAGCTTCAACACAGCCAGATGGCTGCAGAGAGTTTTAGGAACAAAGGATTTAGAAATGGGGCAGGACGTATGGTCATAGGCCTCACCTAAACAGAAAATGTGCTTTTTGTGCATGTCCTTGTGAGGAATTTGTCTTCCTCAAGCACACTTCCCCTTTCTAGTGGACATGTATGTCTTATCTGTAGTGATTGTCTGTAGCGGTCTTCTGGATAACAAGCGATCTGCTTCCTGATCTGGCAAGCAGGAGTCTGACATTCACTGAGACACAAAAATTCTGAAGCGGGTACGTGCAGATGCCACTTTGATGGCCTACGTCAGTTTATGGCTCTGACCGGAGATGTCACATCTACCCCCTGGTTCAAAGAGTTTGGTATACTGGTCGGATGTCCAGTGCTGCAGGAAGCAACCTCCCTACTGTGATGAATACTGCAACATGAGAATAGAAGGACATCTACTCCCTGTCATAACCTGGGTATTTGATATCCAAAGAGTAAGTTGATCGCATTATGTGCTTGCTGTATTTCATAATGATGGGTGCAGTTTTATTACACACCAGACTACATCCTGACATTGTTACAGTATTTCTGTATGCTGATGTATTATTTTCCCATGGATTTGCCATTTCTTGGAAAAATACTGTAAACTGCTAAACTGTGAATGGTTTCTCAGCAGTGAAAAAAAAGAGGAGAATTGTGGAATTTGGCAAAAACACCAATCAATCATCCACTGTATTTGTTATATTTACAACCTGTAAAAAGCCATCTTGCTTTCAAAATGTTCTCACAGAACCACATGAACTAATGGAAATTTTACTTGAAATACTAGATAATATTCAAAACATGTACTCATGAAAACGGAATTTCATGTTTTTAATAACTATATATCCATGTCCATGCAACTAATGATAAATGACCAATTTATGAAGAATAGTTTTGACAATTCTTATGCTAATTCAAATATTTAACACAGTACCTCCAAGCCTTATATGTATTTTATAAGCCAGTTATGTTTTTCATATCTCCTCTTAAACATGACAAGGTCTGCTTTTCAAAACTTGTGTTTAAAAACACTCAGACTTCACACAAATGATCATCTTGGAAAACCTGAAGTCAAAACTTAATGCAACACAAAAATGAGCATGGGTTTTTAAGTGAGAGAACTTCACTTCTGCCTTACTTCTAGCCTCACCTGAAACTGGCAGCATTCTGTAACAGCCTATGACGAAAGAACGGAAAGAAATGGGAATTGTAGTACAGCACTCTACACATTAGTCACTCCAGCTATGAATAAGGACAGTTTGCCTATTGGCACCGTTATATTAACGAGTACCAAAAATCCTTGCTCTTAGCCTGAAGCTTACCTTTTTCTGCTCAGAATCTGTACTTATGAACTCAGTAATTCTACCTCAGAAACTATTAAAATCTATTCTACTGTCAAATCTCCTGTCTGAGAACAAGAAAGTTAAAAAAAGATTACGTCTGCAACACACAGAAAGCAGATGTATTTGCAGATTTACATTTCAAACCACTAACTTGAGGCACAAGGTCATTAATGTAAAAGCAGAAATACTAGACAGGTACTATCAAGCAAACTTCAGCAATTCAATAAAATTCCAGGACAAACAATGGCTGCATTTAATGCTTGAAGGCTACCATCAACAAACTAGTGCTGCACATTCACACTTAGGGAGTAACTGCATCTGGTACATTAAATTAGCATTTTGTAAAACAATATAATTTCCAAAATGCATTTATGCATCTATAATCCTATCTGTGATAATGGTATGAGCTATGCAGGTCTTGGATTTATCCACTTCTTAGGGCAAGTTATGGGTGTTGCCAGGCAAATACAATATCTGCACTGTGGAAGTTACGATATACACTTTCACTTACAAGGAGTAGCCTTTTTATCCTTTTAAAGTTCATTCTTTCAAACAGATATTTGTTTTACTCTATTCATGGTCACATGGTTCCAGGAGTTATTCTGACATGCAATGGATGCAAGGCACATAACTACTTAAGTATGGAGCACTTTGTCCACAGGACACAGGCACACAAGCAAGCATTGAAGGTGTGTTTGGAAGCAAATAAGATCACAAACTCACCTAATTGCATGTTTTTGGGACTTGGGAAGAGCTAGGAATAGTAGCAAAAACCCATATAAGCAAATGGAGGAAATGCAGACTGCACACAAAAGCACCTCCATGCTGTGGTGGTGCAGCAGTAGCGTTGTTGCCTCACAGCAAGAGGTTCTCCTGTTCGATTCTTGTCTGGAGTGCCTTCTGTGTGGAGTCTGCATGTCCTCCCCACAGTCGAGTTGCGCTTGAAAGACGTGCATGAATGGGTGTGCCTTTGCTGAAGGTTGGGCGTCGGGGTGGCAACTCGGCACCATAAAATCTACTGCCAATCATTAGCGGACCGGAGTTCCGCTGTGGCGACCCCTAACCGGGAAAAGCCAAAAAGACAAACAAACACAAAAGCACCTCCATGCATGCACCAAGTTGTAGATGATTACAAATGCTGAAATGTAGCGGATTTATCAAGTGGCAAAAACATTACATGGAATAAAGACTGGTTTGCAGAACTGCTTAACTTTGTAGCGGTGTAACTAACTTTGAATTACAGTGTCATATCTGGTGAATCGAGCATAAATTAAATAGGCTACAAATAAGCTAATAAATAGGACAATGTTTTTCAAAGTGGAGTACACTACTATGTTACTAGCCATCCAATTAAAATGTACAGTCCAAAAGTTTTAGTATGCTTACTTTTACTATGTATTTATGATCTATGGTCATAGATCAAATGTTTAGTGTGTGTGTGTGTGTGTGTGTGTGTGTGTGTGTGTGTGTGTGTGTGTATGTGTGTGTGTGTGTGTGTGTGTGTGTGTGTGTGTGTGTGTGTGTGTGTGTGTGTGTGTGCGAGAGAGAGAGAGAATGGGAACTGTATAAATTTAAAATCTACAGATAGACTTTTTGGGTCAGCCAACAGATTTACAAATTCAATATTACCTGGAAACACAAAACTCAAAAAGCCATCTCTCACACAAAAACATAAAAATAAAGAATGTAAATGGATGTGACTATTTCATTTCACCCCCTCCTTTAATTATCATTACTTCACAGATACAGATGGAAACAGCAGTAGTTATGGTATATAATGGTATGGCATGATATGGTATGGTGTGGCATGGTATGGTACTGTATGGTATAATACAGTATGGTGTGGTACATTACTCTATGGTATGGTATGGTTTAGTATAGTACAATATAGTATGGTATGGTACAGTACAGTTTGATACTACTGTATAGCATGGTTTGGTATGGCATAAATAGCATGGTATGGTACAATTTAGTATGGTACGGTATAGTATGGTATGGCATGATATAGTACAGTACAGTATAGTTTGGTAACGTATAGTATGGTTCGGTATGGTATAGTATGGTATGGTACGTTATGCTATGGTGTGGCTGCTGTTTAGTATGGTACAGTACTGCATAGTATATTTTGGTACCATATAGTATTCTTCGGTATGGTATAGAATAGTATGGCATGGTGTGGCATGGTATGGTATAGCACAGTAAGGTATAGTACAGTATAAACTAGTATGGTAGGTTCACTGTTCCCCTGCTCTATTTTTAAAACTCACAGGGTATTAGCAGCAAAGTGATGACCTAAACCTACATAGGCTAGTTATTTTTTACACACAGTCAGATTATTTCCACTAATTAATTTTAATTTTCAAGTGTTTATTCATTCCAATACTTTAACCAGTACTGGGCTAGTAGATGAATGTAGATGGTAACATTGTGGCTTGCCAGACATGAAGAATGCTTCACGCAAGAGATGGGACATCACAGCTAAAACCAGTAAAAACAGCCTTGTATAACAAACAAATGATTTATGACTATGCTTCACACCTGTCATTTACCACAGTTTAGCAGCACCATTTGACTTCCATTTAGACACAGCTTGCAGTCTCAAATATGTGCCCATCACTTCCTAAGTTCATTTACTCCTATATTCAAGGTCTTAGGACATCTAGGAAGACAGCCTCCCTGATATTATATCCCAGTTTCATAGCATCTGTCTAATTATTGATCCTTACCTTAAATTGTAAAATACTCTCAGATGTTTGATTTTCTAGTGGAAGATTGTTCCGTAGCATCAGAAGCATATGTGTTACACAACTGACTCAATTCCTCTGTTGTTTAGTGTAACTATGAACTTTGTATGGCAGCGCTGTTTGCATTTGTGTCACAAAGCTGACTCTCTTCCTGTGCTGTTTGCTGTAACTATGAAGTTTGTATCAGTGCTGTTTGAATTTGTGTTACACAGCTGACCCTGTGCTGTTTAGTGTAACTATGAACTTTGTATTTCAATGCTATTTAGTAATCCTCTGTTTCTTAAGTCCAAGCACTGTTCTCATCTCTAGAAACTTCATACACAAAACTCATTTTGCCTTTATTAATTTAAACTGAAAAGGCCTAGACCTAGTTCTTTACTCTTTAATTCAGGAGACCTACTATTGACAGTATTAATACTGCATACTTCCACTGCACTAATTCAAGAACACTTACTTTGCCCATTGATTATGAAAATGAATTATACCGAAGCATTGGTGTGACTGACTTGAACAAATTTCAAAAGATTACCAGTTCTTTTGTGCCCACTGGTCTCAGTAACTGATGTAGCAGTTACAAAGCACATTTTTCTTACAATATCAGCTTGTTACTAATTATTAACAAATAACCAAATGAAAAGCGGAGCCAAGGTAAAATGACATTAATAATGCTTAATAATAATTAATAATTATTAATAATACATTATAATTATTAATAATTAACATTAATTATTAATAATAATTAATTGATGCTTCTGGATATCTCTTCACAAACCAAGTCCGTTTTAAAAATGTTGTTTATTAATGGATTTCGCGCTTTCATCTCATAAAGACTTCATCAGAATATCCATTCTTATCACATAGTTCAATTTATATCAAACCATTTTGAATTTACAATAGCCCATTGCTTCCTTGTATTGCATCACTTCCTCTCCCATGCCAACCCGATTACTTTTGGTGATTTCCACCTTCTAAATTAAACCACCTAAAAACAGTTAGACATTTTTAATAACTGTGCATTAGAGATTATGAAAGCAACTATTAAGAACAATGATGGAATGTTGACAATACCGTATGATGAAATTATTGGATTGAATGCAGCAATACAAAAAGAGTAGTTATTTCATATTGATGAAGATAAAAATAAATATTATCTTGCTCTAAAAAAGTGGATGGTAAGATGGAAAAAGTAAAAAGCAAATTTTGGGTCAACTGGAGAGAGACAGAAAGGAGTATGCTGAAGGTAAAGCATATTTACCATTGAAATATAAATATAACAAAGGGTTTAATCATCAAAACCACAATGGGGGAGAGACAGATGTAGCAGAAAATGAGGCCATGAATGAGAACAATTTTGCTCAGGAAGGAGGTAATAACCCTGATTTACAGAACCCTTTAGAATGTCCCTCTTTAAGGAGGTCTATCAAGTTAAACAACAGGGAAACAGTAGGAAGTTGGAACAGCTGTTACAATGAAGTACAAGACCTCAGAATGCAAGGGGAAAGAAGGGACGATTCAAAAATAAATTCATCTGACAGAGTTCCTTGTCACAACTCGAGACAAGAAGTGATTGATGTAGATGGAGTGATTTGTTCACTCAGTCATTTTAATATATATAACTACAATGCCATGACAAATGGGGAGGGAGTAGTCATTATGGATTTTTTTTGGTGTTACACAGCCTAAATGTTAAAACTGCTTAAAAGTGATTCAAGGCGCAGCCAAGTTTCCAGGAATGAAATACTTAAAGCATGTAGAAAAATTGATTTACTTTTGGAAGATCATCTACAACAAGGTATTATTGACAATAATTTATTTGAATTTCTCTATAATTCTAAACCAACCATACTTGGCATACCTGAAATCCATAAGGATGTTATTGACTCACTCCCTTAGACCAGTAGTTGCTGCCACAGGATCTAAAACCTATCCACTGGCGGTATAAGTAAACAGGAAATTAAAATGTATTACATGACAATGTAACCATATACTGGTGGAAGTCTTGAACCTTTTAATTAAAATAACTAAGAAATGTTATCATCCACAGACAATATTGGTAACAATCGATATCCACGATTTATTTTTGGTATACCCCATTCAACAGTATTGGAATGGTGTGCAAGTATTTTAAACATATGCAAGAACTTAAACAATAGAGACTTGAAGCTAATTATTTGTTCTGAAGTTAATTTTGTTAATAATTATATTTTTTTCAGATGGGCTATTATAAGCAGAAAAATGGAATGGCTCTTGGAGGCTGCTTGTGCCCCCTTCTTTGCAAATGTAGTTCTGCTGCACTGGGAACTAAAGTATGAGTTTAATTCCCCCTTTTTTCAATTAATGTCTTCATATTTATATTTTTGGATGACATTTTTATTATATGGAAGGGATCGAATCACATATTAGATGAATATATTCAATATATAAACAGTACTACAGATTTTGTAAAATTCACATACCAAACAGGAGTACATGTAATTAACTATTTAGATGTAACCCAATGGCTATTTGCATTTTAGTAGTAACCACCTTTTCCATCAAAAGAAAAGTATTGCAAAAGGACAAATGGTAAGGATTTCCCATATGACTTCTGATTTGGATGATTTGAAGGACAAATTAGAATATGGTGTAGAGCTTTTATTTAGGAAGAGCATACCCGGAATCTTTAATAAAGGGGTTGATGAAGGTAACTGAGGAAGGGTTAGGTACGAAATATGTTCCCCTTCTAGGTCTTAATAAAAATACTGGAAAAAATGGAGGGCAAGCCTTGAATAAGAGCAATAAATTCACTAGGGATTATGGTGTCTCCCAGGGACATCAAAATGAAATTAATGTGAATTATAATAACGCTTTTACATTAAAATATGATCTGAACACCAAGGAAATACAGAGAATAATACAGAAATATCGGAAAGTCATTTCAAAGATGACCAATACTTTACCGGTGTTTTCAAGGCCCCCTCTATATAATTATGGAAGGGGACCAAATATCAAACTGATCTTTGAAAATAGATCTAAGGAGAAAAGAATGGAAAAATCCCATAAAAAATGGGTACTTAAAAATGCGGAATGTGCAACCAGTGTAAATATACTGCACATTGCTCAGAGTTGGAACTGCTTACCATTCAGACCCCTTTAAAGGTTATGGGATTTTTCAATTGTTCCTCAAAGGGTGCGATATACCTAGCTTACTGCCAAAAGTGTTCTTGTTATTATATAGGGAAGACAGAGAAATGTTTAAAGACAAGGGTCTATGAACACTATTATGATATACCAAGACATGTAGAAACAAAAGCATTGCACAGGCATCTGAAGGGATGTGAAAGAGGATTTTTTTTTATTCTGGCTAATGGAACAATGAGAGTTAAGTTTGGGGGGGGGGCAATGGGATACCTGCCTAGAATACCAAGAGTTAATATGGCAACAGCTTTTAAATGCAAGGTTGAAACCAGAATTAAATGAACAATTATCTTCGGCCCCTGTTTTGAAAATGAGGGCTGCAAAGTTATATGAACATGATATGAACTTTAACAAAGTTTTTATAAAATTTTGGTGTATGGATTTTTATACATACAAATTTAGCAATAAACTGATAAAATTAAAATGAAGAAAGAGGAAGAAATAAAATGTATTAAAATGAAGAACTGTACATGAATAAGTAGTTTTAATATTTTAATGATAGGAAAGTTGGTAAGAATACATTATGTTCAATATATTTTCTAAAAATGTTTAGTGTTTTAAATGCTTTTTAGGTGGTTTAATTTAGAAGATGGAAATCACCAAAAGTAATCAGGTTGGTATGGGAAAGGAACTGATGTGATAAGAAGGAACCATTGGGCTATTTTAAATTCAAACTGGTTTGATATAAACTGAACTACGTAATAAAAATTGATATTCTGGTGAAGTTTTTATAAGACAAAAGCACTAAATCAATTAATAAACAACTTTTTAAATATTTTCTGAAAATGTTTAGTGTTTTAAATGTTTTTAGGTGGTTTAATTTAGAAGGTGGAAATCAACAAAGGTAATTGGGTTGCTGTGGGGAAGGAAGTGATGTAATACAAGGAACCATTGAGCTACTTTAAATTCAAAATGGTTTGATATAAATTGTAATAAGAATGGATATTCTGATGAAGGTTTTATAAGACAAAAGTGCTAAATCCATTAATAAACATTTTTTAAGACTTGGTTTGTGAAGAGATATTCAGAAACACTTTATTTATTTACTTCACATTTGTTAACCAGGTTACTCCAACTGAGTTTGCAAATAAACCCAGCAAACATAAGTAAAGATAAAGTGACAATATACAAATATTAAAAAACAATCACAATACAAAATAATTGTAAAACAGAAAAGGTTATTAACTGTTTGCATTGCATTGATAGTAAGCATCTCATTTTCAGTGGCGACCCAAGGGGAAAGAGTCCCAGCAAATATAAGCAAAGATAAACATACAGGACAAAAAAACTATTAAAAATAATGAAAATACAAAATTAATTACAAAGAGAAAAACAAAAGAAAACAATTATGAAGATTAAGGGTTGCACTGATAGCAGTGGTCTAAAATTTACTACATATAAGAGTAAGAACAAAAAAGATAATCATTGTTCAAAAGAAGAACAATGTATAAACACTGATATGAAGTGGGGCGAAAAGATAAAATACAAAATTAATTACAAAGAGAAAAACAAAAGAAAACAATTATGAAGATTAAGGGTTGCACTGATAGCAGTGGTCTAAAATTTACTACATATAAGAGTAAGAACAAAAAAGATAATCATTGTTCAAAAGAAGAACAATGTATAAACATTGATATGAAGTGGGGCGAAAAGATAAATAGTGTGGAGAATGGAAGGGGGAGAGAAAAGAGGGGGCTATAGTCAGTCTATAGTAGTAGTAGAGCTGAGGCTTTAGGTTAGTTTAAGCAGAAGTTATTAACAGAGAAAGAAAGTCAGGAGATGCAACAGATCATACAGTAGTTCACCAAGGTATTTGGTTGTTACTATAGCAATAACCCACGCCTGGGTGCGGGTAATGCTGGATTTACCCACGGTTGGTGTGGTTTGGTCATGAGGGCGAAGCCCGAGTGGCCAAACAAAGACAACCATGGGTAAATCCAGCATTACCCACACCCAGAAGTGGGTTATTGCTATTATACAATGACATTATTTAAGAAAAAAAAATTAATGGCATTGTATAATGCCTCCTTGCTGCCCTTCCGCAGCTGTCTGGTATTCTCCGGCAATTCTGATGTACTGCGTATGCGTATGCTTAAGCAGTACATCAGAGCTGTGGGCGGAAGCAACGGAGAAAGTAAGATATCCGTTGCTTTTTACAAATTGTCTTGCTATGTTAAACCCATTTAACATAGTGAGACAGTTTTGAAAAAAGCACAGAGGATCTCCGTTTCCTTTTTTAAAGCTGTCTCCCTATGTTAAACACATTTAACATAGTGAGACAGTTTTGAAAAAAGCAACGGAGAAAGCAAGATCTCCATTGCTTTTTACAAAGTGTCTCGCTATGTTAAAGGAGTTTAACATAGCGAAACAGCTTTAAAAAAAGCAACGGAGATAGGAAGATCTCCGTTACTTTTTTTAAAGCTGTCTCGCTATGTTAAAGTCATTTAACATAGCGAGACAGTGTGTAAAAAGCAACAGAGATCTTGCGTTCTCTGTTGCTGTAAAAAAAGAGTTATACTAATGGAAAAAGTCTGGGCGACCGGACCTTTTTCCATTACTATAACTCTGATTTACAACATGCACGCTGACCAATCAGCGTGCACATTTTGGAATAGTAATGGGGGCTCGATGTATAATAATAATTACCCCAATCCTAGCTCTCTCATTAGCACATCATTGAGTATAAATGTTTAATGAAATTTCAATGACTACTTTTGTACATACAAAATCATTACCTTACATTTATCTACACTGAATTCCAGGTTGTGTTTTTTTGTCTGTATATTAGTTTTATCTAAATGATTATTTAATTACATTATTAGACAATGCAAAAACTGCCTTTGTTTCACAGGAAATTAAAATACGACAATGTAACCATACACTTGTGGACTCCTGGGACTTTTTTTTACATAGTTGGGGAGCTGAAAACAAATTTAAAAAATAATTGATACCAAGATATAATCCAAGGGTACACTCTGATACAATGAGAACCACTTTGATCACTCACCAAGTACCACATCCCCCTGCATCCTTACCCTCAACTAGATGTTTATTCATTTGGAGAGGAAAGGATCAACTTCATTGGTTATTAAAGTGCTGATAATTCTTGGAATGTATCAAAAGCCCTGGTTAAAGCTAAATATACTATTACACCTGACACATTGTATCCAATTGGCTAAAGCTATAGATGTATTATAGCTGAAAATGTGCATCCAAAGACTTGGCTAAAGTAAATTATACTACTGCAACTGACACAGTACTATTTAGTGCTTTGCTGTGTTGCAGTTAACAAGATTTAATAGATTATAACTACCTTGCATAAACCCATGGTGAAAACTATTCGGCATTCTGCTGTACCCAGGATATGATCAGAATAACTTCCCGCTTAGAGGATTAGAAGCAGTATAATTTTACCACCACTCATCCCAGAAGGCATTTTATTAAACCAGGGGATTGCATGCAAGACGTCTCACAGGTTTCTGCATTCACTATAATTCTAACTTTGTTTAAAAATAATCCATAACTCACTTGTTTTTATTTCTCAGACTTTCTGCTTTAGCATAACATAAAAGACTCCTACAAAATTATGACATCTAGTTGGGTTACATTTTTGCAGTTCTTAATGTTGTTTTTGCATAACAATCTTCCAGACTTCCCTCCACAAATAAAGGCAGCAACATATAGGGATGATCAGATTGATTCCCTTTACAACATACTTTTGACATCATAATGCCACAGACTCAACATATTTCTAAGCAAACTGGCCTAGAATCTCAGATTCCTAATATGATATTACCGATTATTCACTCAATCCTCTATCTACCCTCCTTCTGCCCCAGCCCATCTTCCATAATAACTAAATATATTCCAAACAGGACACTATGCAGCTCTGACCAAGACTTGCTACAGATCTATAAACCTAATACCAAAACAGGCCATTTAATCTATAATTATAACCCTACTGTGGCTTGGAACCAACTATGCCTGGAAATTAGGTCCCTTAGCCATACAAAACACTTCAAGCTAGCCAAAAAAAAAAACACCTGATGAAGAAATGGTCCTGCCACTGTAGCCATCCCCCTTGAAACTATTTTACCCTAGCTTTCCCTACTCCAGTTCTCACATCCTATTCATTGATCTTCAACTATCTCCATTCCGTGCCATTTCCTAAGCTATAACTTCTATCTTTCCCTCTACTCCCCAGTCTATCTCATTCCCTGCTCTTAACCCGCAGTCTCTCTGGCTATAACCACTCTGTCCCTTTGTAATATTCTTCTCCCTTTTCTTATACAAATTCTGTAATGACCTAGTCTAGCATTAACTAAGCTAATACCTAGTCTAGCATTAACTAAGCTAATACCAGCTACTTGTTAACAGCATCCAAATGTAATGTTCTAGAATGTAGATTATATATTGCTAATTGTTTTTTGTAAATATTATTCTTTTTTTTAAATCTCACTGTGGATCTTTTCTCCCCAGGTCTCCACTGAAAATGAGCCAAAAGCTCAGCTGGACTAACCCAGTTAACAAATGTAAAATAAATAAATAAATAAATAAATAAATAAATACATAAATAAATAAAATATGGCCTATGACATGAGCAGAAGAATCATTCTGCAAACAAACAAAACTCTCACACTCTCATGATCTCCACTGAAGCCCTTTAACACCCAGTTTTCTCCCACTGGTATCAGTGGCTACTGTCAGCAAAAAAAACAGCAGCTTTCCTGACTGGTCTGCAGGACTACTCATACATTGCATTGGCTGCCACTGGCTCCTGCATTAAACAGATGTCCTCCATTGTGGTCTCCAGTGCTCACTCCATTAATGAGATACCATTTGTTGCTCTGCAGTACTACCTTTATTACAGTTAGGCCTTCTACTGATCTATGTTGCAATGTCCGTTAACCACAGACATTGCTCTAGTCCCTTAGCTTTATGTTTATTAAACACAGAACTGATAATTGCCTCCATTGTACACATACAGTTTATTAGAATAAACTAAATATGCTGTTGTAAATGTATATTTTTATTATTATGACTGCATCTTAGAACTTTAGACTTAAATCTTTTGTATATCTTATTTGTCTGTGGTCACATAGGCATTTTCTTAATATTCTCATATCCCATGTATATTGGAAAAAACAATCGACAGACGTTTTAGCCACTGAATTGTCAATTTTGAAAGTCTCAGGTAAGCCAAATAATGAAAAAAACTTTGCTCATTACTGAGATAACAGCATCTGCAGATTTTAAAGTGGCTGACTATATTAATGTCTATCTACTGTATTACTGTATATAATCAGTCATGTCAAAAATATTCACATGCAGGCAAAGCGCTTAAAAAATATCACTTAAGGTGGGAATGTTAACATTTGGGTATATACCGCTCTTATTTGCATGACATCTCACACATATGCAAATCAGTTTGTATACGTGTCAACAGATGGAAAATTTTCTCTACCTATGGTTTTATTTGTTTGCTGGTTCAGTAACCAGGATAGAACACTGACCCATCTGAATGATTTTCAGGTTCAGTCCAGAGAGAGAGAACAGAGAAAGATTTAAAAGCTTGTTTAAAGCATATTATTACAGGAAGATTACAACTGAAAACAACTTTAAAAGCATATTACTGCAGAAATGTAACATTTAGTTACATAGCAGAGGGTTAGTAGTTAGAGTTAACATCAATGGTTGCTGATTTATACAATTACAAATTTACAGAAAATAACTGAGAATGGTAGAAAGAGGTAATGTTACTTACTAGTACTTGTTGAAACTTGCATGCAATTTGTAAAGTTTTGGCATGTAATATAGCAATAACCAACAACATGGGTATTGTACATTGAAGATTTATCCACGGTTGGTGTGGTTTAATCATGACGGCAAAGCGGCTGGACTTTTTTCCATTGGTATGTTTGATTTCCAACGGGCATGCTGGTTGGGCTGACCAATCAACTTGCTCATTTTTGAATGTTAATGGCCAGTCCTTGTATAATGTGTAACATCTCCTCTTAGAATAAGCTTTCAGTCATTGCACACAGTGTGCAACCAACAATGACAAGCATATTCAGTGGGATTGGAAACATTCTGCAGCTTATCTCTGCTTCTTTTCTATCAGCTGCTCTGACTTGCTGAACTGCAGCATTACTGCATCTCTCAGCTTGCATTTCGTCTGAAGTGAGCCTTAGGAGCAGCATTAAATGCAAAAAGACTTATGCACGTTTCATTTATTTTGTCTTAATTTTCTTGTTAAATTATCACATTTTATTGGAAAACTTGATACTAAATCTTCTATATTTTCCTTCCATTTTGCATGCAAAACAACAAAATCAAAGAGCATAATACCATCTGGCCATGCCAGGTTTCTTACACTATCTTGAAGTACAATTCCAGAGAAGGAGAGATGGCATTCTTGCCAAATTTCTGGATTAAAGCCAGTTATGTTTAAACTGATTACTAGTATATAGTACAATATAATGCCTGAATCTACAAATAAACTGCTGAATTTGCAAATTAAGCAAAAATGCATGTATGCCACTGACTTATTCGGGTCTATGTTCAGCTACCAAATTTGAGAAAAAAGCAAACCATGAAACAGTGAAAGGAAAACAGTGACCAGGACAATCATCGCACTAGAACAGCATGGAAGAAACTACATCGAATGGCCATAGTCAGCAAACATTGTACACACAACTAACCAAGGTGGGGGGCTGTGCCCCTCCCAACTATATATACCACCTCCGAAATTGTACTACAGTGGTGAAAAGGGAAAATTTAAAAGGTTTCCCTTCAATTACCTTAAATACTGAGTTACTTCCTGATGGGTGGCCAACTATGGCCATTCAACATCGCTTTTTCGATGCTGTTGCACTTCGATGATTGTTCTGTTCGCTGTTTTCCTTTGTCTGTTTCGCGGTTCATGTTTTTTCAAATTCGGTAGCCGAACATAGACCTGATTTATTTGGGGAATGTATTAAAGCTAATGGGGTAGTTTTGAATGTGAGATGTCAAGAATAAGGCATAAAGCTGTTATTTCAGTTTGACAGCTTTGTAGACATAAAAATAATTCAGCATACTGAGCAGATATTTTTGTGAGACTTTGGGACAAGTAAAAGACAGCAAGCTATTGAGATAGAAAGTGAAGGAATGTATGTAGGTGTGATTGAGAAATTGCAGTTTCTAACCACAAGGGGAGTGCAGTATAGCACAATCAGGCAATGGTATAGTGATGTATGGATGTATGAGATGGCAGTAAGAATGTAAAGTCAGTCAACTCAGAGGTATGAGCAGCACCAGAACTGATAAAGTATAATGTTAGTTAATTGCTCTATTAAAAAGACAAAACTAAAATAAAAATCCAGACTGCAGGGTGCCCCAGCAGGAAATGTATCTGTTTGTATCTCTCCCTTTATACACACACACACACACACATATATATATATATATATATATATATATATATATATATATATACAAACTAGACTTTCAATACTGGAAAAAATAGTGTACAACACAGAATGAACGCATAAAATAATAAAACGATCATTGATTAAAATCAATAAAAGCATTACTTAATGCCTCCTAATATCGTGAAACAATGGTCTCAGGAAGTTAAAGGTGAAAAGATGTAAATGACATCACACACTAAAAAGCTAATAAAAAAATAACTGAAAATTCACATAATTAACAGTTTCTAGCTCATGTTTTGCCTCATGGCCCATGCTTTAGGGGCATTATATTTCAATATGTCTACAGCTTCTTCACATCGAATTAACAATTTAACATGTTTACACCTCTACTAGCTAACACGCATTGTTTAAATACTTTTAATAGAGAAATATCTTTATTATGATTCAAATAAGACTGTTCATCTATTTAGCAAATTCAGCTGTCACAAGAACTAATACACAAACTTTTGTTTTATTAAAATAAATCACTGTACACCATAAAACAGTAAAATGTAAAACTTTACACAGATGGAAATTAATGAGCCAGCATAAAAAATTTTTGTGTCTTTCAGCTTTAGGGGGTTAGGGGTCACCACAGCAGAACTCCGGTCCGCTAATGATTGGTAGTGGATTTTTACGTACCGGGTTACAAGCCCTGACGCACAACCTTCAATGAAGGCACGCCCCATTCACGTATGCCTCCACACAGAAGACGCTCTAGCTGAGAATCGAACGGGACAACGTCTTGCTATAAGGAACATAATTCAATAATTTTTTTGGTTTACCATGTAATGCATTATCTAGTCTGGGCTATTCATGAACACAAAATGTATTCTACCGCTTTTTCTCCAGAGCTAATAAATTAGTACAAATCAGTACCACCTCTGTTATGGACATGGTTTCACAGATTTACAGGTGCATGTTAGACTAACTGCTATAAACAGGTATTTCCCTGCAAAGACATAAAGTCTGTGTGCGTCAAAGAAAGAAATTAATATACACCTTCACTGATGATTCATGATGCAATATTTGTTTGTGTAAAGCACTTCCACAGATCCTTTTCTTTGTGTCATACAAATGTCATAACATTTTCAAACAAAAACATCTCTTAGTCTTTCCTGAATAGAAAATGTTATAATTACATCAAGCAAGACATATTAAACATATGGTGCTGTAAGAAAAACATCCCTTAAAAATGCATTTTCTCAAAATAATAATGTACAAATTTATTTTATCATCTCATAAACTGACAGGTTCTTTACCCATTTCAATGAAAAATGCTCTGTTCACTGACAACAAATGCATTACCAGCATTTGGTTTATTTTTAGGAAGTAATTTCTTCACATTTCCAGGACACTTATAAATTATATTTGGATTATCTACTATTATAACTAAACGGTTATCAGTTACAGATTATTAACATTTTAATGATGTTTCTATATGTAGTAAATTAACTGCATTAATCCAGGGCTACAGAATAAGGCATCACTTGACATTGGTAGCATCTTTGGCCAAACCTCCACCTTCCCCTTCCTTCGCAACTTGCCAATTCACTACAATTTTGAGTCCCTATGGGTAACTCCTATGAAAAAAAAAGTTCTTTTCAGGCAAATAAAGTCTTGGATAAAATCAAAATAACACTTTGAATTATAAAACACTTTTAAAACTGCCAGTGGGACATCATGGATGGTAAATGTCAAAATTCAGCAATCAGTGTCTTTTCTGAAAAACTTGTAACTAAAACCTCTCAGATTCATAGATATTTCTAAATCCAAAAAACACGACTAGTTGTTTTTTCTCTAAATGTTGAAGGTAACTGTTAAGGTCATTACTATTCATAAAATGTTTACAATGCTGTTCATCAATAGAGCCATGTCATAAAAAGAAAACATCCTCAATAAAACTTTTTAGTACTTTAACACAAGAAAAAAAATGCATGCTGATAAAAAACTTCTCACGCTATAAGAAATATATTGGCCTATGCAGTGTCTATTGCAGCTCCCACTGAAGTCCATTGGACTTGTTGCCATGCAACATTTTCAAACAAAATAATATGTTTCAAAACTATATCAATGTTAATACTGTAATTCATGAATTCTCATGACATGAGATTTTTTACCACCAACTGGTCAAGGCATTCAGACTCAAAATTGTATTTAAAGGTATGCATTTTATACTGTATTAGCACAAAATCAGATATCCTATACCAGTGAGAAGTGATGACATGAGCCATTGCCATAGCATAATTTAGTCATTCTCTTTTTAATTTACTTACAGGGAAAATGTAAAGGGGTGGGATGGATATAGCAGCAAACTGAAATGCATTACAGTGACTGCAGTAGCAAGTCAAGATACATTAATGGTGCCATCATTTCATCCATCCACATATCAAATCATTAACACAAAGCAGATGTTTGGAGAGACAGACTGTTAATGAAAAGGAATTACTGCTGTAGCCTGGTGGGGTTGAGGACAGTGTATAAACATATGACAGTAACAACTTGAAATGTGTTGCTATGGCAATTTGTTCTTTTAATTTATCAGAATCTAAAATCAGAAGGGGTACACAGAAGGTTGCCATCTTCTGGTGGATAGAAAGGAAGGTTAAGCACATGCCTCTGAACCTGGAAACATCAAAAATCTGGACAAGGCCCATGAAAAATAGGTACAAATCTGTATGCTGATTAATGTAAAATTTGCATACATAATTAAGTAACCCCTCCTACTCCGATGGAATTGTGGGATACCAAATTTCAAACTCAAACTGAAGAACAGACAACCAAAATATGGCGCCAGAGTCCCCCTGCAGCCATTCCAATGTCCCATTACCTGGCTATTTCGCCCCATTTACCATAAACATTAATGTCTGCATACTGCTTTACTTCTACAATGATTATTTTTATTTTATTTTTTATATTTTATAACAAAATGCACAAACACTAATAGATATCTGCTAAACAAAGCAACTTTGTCTCACAATGAAAATAGACGTGGCATTAAAACTTCTCTGCCCTTGAAACTTACATTCATTGAAACAGCATTGAAACCCTCACATTCATTGAAACAGCACTGAAACCCACACCACTTCCAAAGAAAATGCATCTGGCCAGTGGTGGATAAAGATTACCTTTGGGCTGTTTTCAAATCACAGACCCCTGACTTGCACACAAAACAAGAAACATACATGCATTCCTTGATACACCTTCCTGACTTTATTAAATTATATTCCTTGTATAATACAGCACACTTGCTAGACTTAAGTTAGAGCGCACTTTAAAATGTATTGTTCGAACATTTTTCCAGTAGGAAATTAAACAAAATTCATGAACCAATAATGACAAAACTGTCCAATTCAGAACATTTCCATCATAAAAGTCTACTTCCACACACACACACACACACACACACACACACACTATATACATATATATATATATATATATATATATATATATATATATATATATATATAAAACATAAAATGACAGTATTGTCTTATTTTCAATTTCAGTTTTTTTTTTGGGGGGGGGGCAAAAGGCCAAAAACCAGGGACACATTTAAACATTGCTTGTATACTTTTGGAAAGTTGCTAGAATAAAATATTGCATTACCACCATGCATTTCACTGCCAAGTCTTGAAACCAGGACCTGTGCATTACAATCAGAGCAACATACCACTATACCATATCAGCAGTTTCTAGAAAGACAGGAAGAGTGAAACTTAAATGGCCATCATTTAGTGAATTCATTTCCCACTTCTCACCATAGCTCTCAATGTCTTATCACAAAAAACCTGGACAAAGCCAATAATGGGGTATACATCCCTAAAATAGGGACAAGTTTCAAAAACTGATCTTAGAAACTTAGAAAATTGCTAGAATAACAGGTTTTGTGTTACCATTTATTTACTGAAGTATATGAAGTCTGAAATTCAAATGCCTGTCATTATTTAGTGAATTCAATCCTTCAGTGATTTGCCATTGCCACAACAATCCTGAAAAACCACAGATTTAATGAGGAACAGAAGAAAAATATGAGGCATAAATTCACAAGTGGTGGTGACTAGGGACTTTAGGCTCTTTTACCTGTACCCAAGGTATAGGGTTTGAGCCTGAGTACCTCAAGCCACCAGGTGTATTGAGTTGGGGACATTCACACACACACACACACACACACACACACACACACACACACACACACACACACACACACACACACTTCGGCTCCAAAGCAAATATCAGCAGAAAAGGCAAAAGCAATTTTGTTTCACTTTCATAAAGAAAAATACCCAATTCTACCTGAAAGCAGACTTGGCAAATAAAGTAATTCCATTTAACCTGAAAGCAGTCTCAGCAATTCAATTCTGTTTCACAAAGAAAAATACCAATAAATACCTGAAAGCAGTCTCGGCAAATACCAGCAGAAAGTTCAGCTCCAAAGCTTCCTTCAGCTAGTCCAAAAGCTCTCACAGCTAAAAACTTAAGTTCAAAAGCAGAGACGTTTCCGCAGTCGCTGGCTGACGGAGCTGATGTAATCGCACAAGTGATGACATCAGCTCCAAAGTGCGAAAAGAAAATAATTAAAAAAAAATCGGGAATGAAGGGGTGCCACTCGAGAATCATGGCACCCCATTATTTGGTAAAAAACGAGTAATTCGGTACAGTTGGGAGGTATGGTTAAGCACAGGGCAGTTACATGACCACTGCTGATTAAGTATTAATATGGCCTGCCTAGAGGAAGGGTATTTGTTCATGAACAACATTTTCAGATTAATTACTGATGCCAATATGCCTTTCATGTTCTTTACAATCCCTAGAAATCTGCACATAAAGTTATATTTTTATAAAGTAGGCTATGTGTGAAAGTAAATGGCAATTATGTGATTCATGTGAGACAATCACACAGATATGATTTGTTGGGAAGCAGTGTATTGGTTCATAGATTATAGGTTCATAGATTAGTACTAGGCTAACTGCTCTTGTGAGCCATTTTAAGCCTAGCCAATTATCCTCTGTGAGATTCAAACCCTGTACCTTGTGTTTGTAAGGCAAACACCTTAACCATTAGGCCACCATTTTTTTGAGGTGGGGTAAGGATGAATGCTATATGTATGAAATAATGTCACAATTACAAGATCAGTGATGAGTAACTGTCAGTTAAAGGTCTGGTACATAATGCAATGGACTGGGGCTATGAGCTGTTAAGAAGTAACTTCTGTGGTCCAGACAAAAGGCAAGATGAAACTAATATCTAGACTTTCTGTCTAGTAGACTCTCACTGCATTAGAATTAAAAATATGTACATGTACATATTTCACCAGGCAAGGCAACAGTTAAGTTACTAGAGAAAGTGTGAGATCTAAACCCCATGAAGTGACAAAGGCAGTGTCTGGGGAAGAATGCCATTCTTGAGTGTGTTTTCAAATTATCTTATTAGAAATCTCCAGCCTTTTATTATAAACTGTCACAGATGATGTGACATGTGACTATATATATATATATATATATATATATATATATATATATATATACATAGAGGAAATGCAGTGTTTCAACATGTTGCTGCATGTAAGTTGGGGCCTAAGATGCATCTGCTGAAAATTGCAGTGTGCTCTTATGTAAATTAGGACTGAGAAGTGATGAAATGCTTGAGGTCAGAATAGAATTATTTAGAATGTTTTGTTCCCAAGATCTGTAATACTAGAATAGACATATGGCGTCAAATACACACATAGCAAATGTGATGTTTCAGAGGTATTTTGTTTCATCTGTCTTGACATTTTCATTAATTTCTAAAGGTGGTTTATTTGATCTCTGGTCAAAAGATCAGCCCCCGGGTTCTCAAAAGCTTGCACGGCATGCATGATCAGTGTAAGGGATAATGTTGGCAATATGGCAGCCGAGCGATCCACGTACATGCTCGTTTGATGTGCGTGAGCGCTCTGGCACTAGTGCTGCACGTTCCCAGCTCCCGTATGCAAATGACCCCATTTGCAGGTGAAAACCATGCAAATGAGGTAAATCTGCCATCCAAGAAGCAGGAATCAGGGCATGCAGGACTAGCATAACATGCAAAAAAGTACTTGGTTAATAACCGAGTACGGTACTGCAAAATCCAAAATGGGGACATGACAGCTCCAAATAAAGGCTGCATATCACTGAGGAAGCATGCCAATGGCCAAGTATAAGGCCACTGGCATTACAAACAATGCAAAATGTACAAAATACAACTTTTATCGTATGTCCGCTGATCACAGCTGTTGAAGCATAGGGCAGTGGCTCGCAAATGAGATTGGTGGGGAAATAAGAAAATAAACTTAAAAAAAGCAGTCTAACTAAAATCAGTATTCCACTATGCAAGTCAATGGCAGGCAAAAGACAACCTGGCCAGTGAATAGTGGTTGCTAAGGAGGGAGGCACAGTGTGACACATGTAACTATGCATTAGCATGCAATCCTATGCAAATGAGGGGAAGGATAGTGAATCCTGGTTTTTCCCAGCATGTCAGGCAGGTCCCAACAGGGTAAGAGTATGAATAGCTGAGTGCAAGACTAGGAGGTAGGTGACATCATGGGTGGGTGTGTTAGGCATACTGTAAGCAGATTGGAGCCCTGTGGCTCGGGTATGCTCCCAGCTTAGCACAGCCAAGCTAGGGGGTGTGTCTAAACCTGCCCAGCACTCTTTACAAACTGTAAGTGAGTGTGCGCGCCACACACCAGGATTTACAGGAAGAAAAAAGAAGTTAAACCAGGAAACAGCAGCAGTGTGCACATCCAAGTACTCTGTGCGGAGCAGCCCCGGGTCCAAACAGAAGGGCAAATGTGATGTTTCAGAGGTATTTTGTTTCATATGTCTTGACATTTTCATTAATTTATAGGGAAATCAGCAGTAGGAAGGTAATCAAGGAGAACTAGCATATCTGGCAGGTGAAATGTATCAGAAGCAGCCAATTACACAGGCAGCAGTCCAGCCCAGCCCAGAACACTACTATAAACTAAACAAAGACCTTCCTCACTGGTGTTTCCCACACTCTACACCACCGGTGTATACAAGCGGGGAAATTTTAGCAAACAAACCTACAAAATGAGAAGGGCTGCAGCAGGCAATATAGAACAACATGTGCAAGAGGCTGAGGGTGGTGAGGATGTACATGCTGCTGAACAACCCACAGTGAGGAGACAGAGAAGTGTGTACAGACCCAGGGTAACCTACCAGGGGCTACATGAGCTGGAGATAATGGAGTGCTATAGGGTGGACAGAGACCTCCTACAGCAAGTAGTTGAGCTGTGCCGGCCACACCTGACACACCAAACCGAACGAGGGGAACCCATCCCAGTGGATACCAAGGTATGTGTAGGCCTAGGTATACTAGCCACAGGTACCTCCCAAAGCACAACTGGGGATAACTTGGGAATCTCACAGGCATCAGCATCCAGAGTATTCCACTATTTCCTGGATGCCATGTCAGCTCATGCCAGTGAGCAGGTATATTTCAACACCCATGAGGTGTTGACCAGCAATATGCATCTCTTCCACCAAACAGCAGAATACTCTGGGGTAATGTGTGCCATAGACTGCATACACATATGCATCAAAGCACCACTCAATGAGCAGGGTAGGGCCTACATCAACTGCAGGGGCATCTCCTCCATCAACTGCCAGGTCGTATGTGATACCCAGGGCATTATAATGAACGTGTGTGTGATGGCTGCTCTGGAAGCTATGACGATTCCCACATATGGCATCTAACGCAGCTGTACCAGAGATTTGCCAATGGGGACATCCCCTATGGTCACTTAGTGGGGGATGCTGGGTACACACTGGAGCCGTGGTTGATGACACCCATCAGAAATGCACACACACCTGAACAACACCATAATGAGACACACGCACAGGCCAGACATATAATAGAGCATGTGTTTGGGATGCTCAGGTCACAGTTCCAGTATCTGGGCACATCCGGTGGAGCCTTGCAGTATGCACCAGCTACATGTACCCAAATTGTTATGGTATGTGTGATGCTACACAATATGATCCTGCAGAAACAGCTGCAGCAGGAGCAGCATGGGGCAGGGCCACACAGCCTCCCACCAATGCCAAGCCCTGGACAGGCACAGAGTAATCCGGAGGAGGAAGAACCTGAGCAAGACCCATTAGGCAGAAGGAGGCGTGCCCAGTATGCCCTGGCCTTGGCAAAGAGGCAACGCATAGCACATGCACTGACACAGTAGGGTCCCAGGGAATGACACCTCTCTCTGACTTGCACATACAGTAAAATGGATGCCAAACATGACACCACCTGTGCTCAACCATGTATAGGGAGTGTACTATGTGCATCCAACATAGGCAGCCCTCCAGCACCATCCGCAAGTCTGGCGCACCCACAAGGTAAGTCAATCAACCTACCAATTGCCAAATGGAGTAGAATGTGTTGTCACCTGTAGCTATGGTATGGATGTGAGCATGCAAGGGAATTGGGTGGCTGAATGTTACGGCAACACACAGTAGACACCCACAGTGGCACCCTGACATGTACAACACATACTGGAGTCACCATAGTAGCCAGTACTACACAGGGAGACAGAAGCAACTGGAGGAAATGTGCTGTGCAAAATGTGTGTCCATATGACCTGCACATGCCAGTCAGGACAGTTCACATACCCAACAACAGTCGCAGCCAGCAGGACAGGTGGACACAAAGCCAAACATGGCCCCAGAATGATGGCTAGGGTTTACCCCACCCCCAAGCCTACACAGACAGACCACAGCAGGACAGGCAGTGGGATGCCAGTTCTGAAGGGTAGGACGTCAGACAATAATATGTAGGGCAACCAAAGCCATGATCTGTAGTACACTGGTGTGCCTTTAGACAGTATGACAGTTAGCAATACAGAATGAAATGGAGTACATGACATACCAGTATAGTCATAGCAAATGTGTACAAGTGTCACTTGTGCCACCCCATCCTACATAGCAATGTAATGACAGTGAAGTGTGCCCCTCCCACTCCCATGTAGACATGTAAAAACAGTCAGGTGTGCCCCTACCCCCACTCCAGCATAGAAATGTAGTAACAGTCTGGTTTGCCCCCCCCATCCTGTGTAGAAATGTAGTAACATGCATGAGTAGGTATAATACGAGTGGAGCAGAGATGCCCAGAGGTGCCCAAGGTAGCAGGATAGGTTGTAGCATGTGCACAATATGCAGGTCTGTGTGTGGTAGGATGATGTGTGTTCCATATTGTGTGAGAGTGGTCAGTATGTATGCATGTTGAGGTAAGACCTGGTGGCCATAGCCCAGTACTGCTGATGACAGGGACAAGCCCTCACAACTGCAGTGCCAAGGACAATCCCCACCAGTATACCACCTGCTAACAATAAGCCAATGTAAATGTATGGTGGTAATATGTGTCACCATCTGAAAGACTGACATGGCATGGCTGTTGGGCTAGATATACATGTAGTACACAGGGGAAAGTACCCCTGACATACAGTATACATTGTATCACTGTGAAATGGAGACACCCCTGGAATTGTACATACAGATATGCATCACAGCAGCTGGTCCTGTAGTAGGGAATACCAGTGATGTCCAGCCGAACACCTGCAGATCACAAAGGAGGTAGGACTGATGTATTGGGAAACAGCTGGTGCACCTGCACATGCCAGCATACCAGGAATGCCCCATGCATATCTGTGTGTCAGATGCAAGTACTGTCCATAGCACACATGCACCCAGCTCACACAAACACCACCCACAGGTACTTCTCTGGCCATATCACTGCTGTGGGGAATGGGTACAGTATGAATCCTCGTGAACATGGCAATAGTGGAAGAATGCAGCATGCAGTGCAGGTGTCCCATGCAGGTGTGTCCCTAGCTGTATGTAGCACCCTGCCTGCATCCACACCACCTGATCAAGACTGATAGAAGGAATTTGCATGAACACCTATCACACCTACCCTGTCACACCAGGGGAATATACTGTCTGGTGGTCTGTGACTGTAGGCCTGACAGAATGCAAAAGCCTTCCACATGTGGCCCACAGCAACACCTAATGCCCCACAGGCCTCTGCCAAAGGCCTGTGTCTCACACATACTGCCAATGCATGTGAAGGTATGGATACCCAAATAACAACATAACACACTCCACATAAACCATATGCAAGGCCATGTGGACAAACCACAGTAACATGTCCACCATGTCCCACTGCATGAACTGTGGACCAACACTAACATACACCTGTGATGGGGTGATACCCTTAGGGAAAGTATCAGAGAACATATGCATAATGCCTGGAAGAGGTTAGACTAACAGAGGGGGGTAGGTGCACAGGCAGCATGGAATGTGCAGTGTCTGACACCAAGCTGTGTGCCCACACTTTCCCTGGCTGCAAACACATAAATGGGTGGCTACACACCTGTCCATACACCGCAATAGGGTTAATGTCCTGACCCATGGCCCCTGCCTCTGGGCAACCTCTGCGAATCTGTACAGCTGTGAGGCATTGCCACAGCAAGATAAGCTCAGACTGTCTTGTCAATGGGTGTACAAGTATGGGATCCCCCACCAGCACTCTACCACGGTGCTGAACCGAATACACAGACCCAGCAGCAGGTGTCTGCAGCTCTCCCTCCAGAATGGCATAACTTATCATGAATTCATAGGTGTCTGCCCACAATACCGGACACAGCTGCAGTCACCCTTGTCCCCCAAGACAGCACTGTGAGTAAGAATGTCCACCTGTCAGGACATGGCGACAGACAACATCACTGTGTATAACAGTACACATGTCTGAATATCTCTGCTAACAGTGATACCATGCAGCTGAAGCAGCACAGACACAATCACCTACAGTACACACTATCCCCTGCACAGTTTGTCCCCATATTACCAAATGATCGACAGATACCCAGCAGAAACACCTTGCTACCTGTAGGTGTACAACACAAAGGTCTGCACTGGAGTACATACTACCTAGTACTGATCCACACATTCTATAGAGAAGGGCATACTGAGCATGCTTACACACTTAGAGAAATGAAGGCAATGTCAGTCAACAACATACTGAAAGGTCATACTGGGCATGATCACACACGTAATCAAAAGAAGCCCATGTCTGCAAACAACAGTGAACCAGACATATCTGGCAGTCGCAGATGTTAGTGCAGACACTCCTCAGTATGCACCACCCATGCTTTGCACACATGTGTCAGTTTAACTAGTTGGTGTAGGGGTATATAGTGTTAGTTGGGGAGGTGACTTTGCCAGGTGGTGAGCATGTGCTGATCCAAGTGTGCTTGAGGTGTTCCTTCATGCGTTATTTACATGTGTCGTGTGGGACAGCTGAGATAATACATGTGGGTAGGGGTTCCAGATTCTGCCAATATAGTTGGGGAAGAGGGTGTCACCTACTTGTGACTGTGAACATTAATAGTAATGAAACAGGGGTCGATAGGTAAGTGGTGTTAATGGGCCACACAGAGGGGCAGATAGTAGGGGAAATGTCCAGGGATGTGCAGAAAGGCTGACAGGAAGGTCCACAGCTGGTCATTTCTTCTACAGCAACAGCTGTGTATGTACACTGCATCTGGGGATAGGTTTGGACACTCACACCCCTGGGTGGGGGTGAGGGCAACAATAATACCTTGTGATGCCAATTAGTTTGGCTTACATGCCTACAGTGAGGTGTTGTGACCATGTGTTCTTTGCTGTTATTTAGTGGGATTTGCAACAACACATCTGGTTATACCATATTTTGCCATGTAAAATAGACTGTGCTGCAGTGGGACTCATACCGGGCGTGGCTGCTCATTAGGCGGCGGCTCTGCCCAAATGCACACTACTGCTTACATCCCTGGGGTGGTCTGAATAGAACTGCTCCAGCAAACACCTGCATGCCTAGGCCCATATTTGCATACCCATAGTTCCCCCCTGCATCTCCTCTACAGCAATCATCCATACTCTGGGTGCAGGTTGGGTCTAAACACACTGCCCACTCGCCACTTCATGGGACCCATCTCGTACGTTGTCTTGACCCATGGGTCATCAGGCTTTTCCACCCTTGTAGTCTGGGTACATACACGCCCTGCCTTGATAAGTCATTGCACGGGCAGCCTCCTATTACAAGACAATTTTTGGGGTGTCCCACAAGGGACGCTCCTGTCTCTGTTCCAAGATTAGATTTAGCGGGTCCACTGTGTTCCCCCCTCTGGCTGTAGCCTACCTGTGGTTTGGGGAGCAGTGGACTGTTTACACTGTTTGTGTGTTTGTTTGTATGTTTCCCCTGTCTGGCTGGGGAGGGGTTGATGCTACACGTTACACGTTTGTTGCCTCTCCACAGGCTACGTACCCATAGAGTGGTGCACAGCAATGGTTATTCCGCTCCACAAAGGTGGAGCCACAACAGAACCCGAGAACTATCGCCCTATAAGCCTGACTAGATTGGTCTGCAAGGCTATGGAGCACATCATCATGGAACTCATTAACAGAGACATTGGGAACCTTCAAACACAGGATCCTACCCAGTCCGGCTTTGTTAAGGGAAGATCATGCCTCCTAAACCTGGTAGACTTCTTTGAGACAGTTACCAAGGCTATAGATGAGGGAAAGGTGGTACACACAGCCTACCTAGACCTCGCAAAGGCCTTTGACACTATTTCCCATTCTGGTATTATAGACAAGCTCACCAGCCTGAACATAAACCCTTATGTCACAAGATGGGTTACCAATTGGCTCAAGGACAGAACCCACATGGTGAGAGTTGCGGGAGCTAGGTCTGCCTCTAAACCGGTTGCAACTGGCATTCCCCAGGGCTCAGTCCTAGGATGCATCCTGTTTGGCATATACTTCTCAGAGGTACAGACAAGCACAGGAGTACTATGGCTCACCAAGTTCGCAGAAGACTGCAAACTAGGAGTTATAAGTGACTCA
>NC_056739.1:643489414-643636914 GCF_019279795.1 Protopterus annectens | reverse complement strand
ATTACGATTGCACAGCAGAATAATGGTAGAATGCTAGTATGGCCCAAGGCAGCATTAAAGAAAGTAGCCCAAATATCCAACTGACTAGTTAAATTAATTAATCAATGTCACATAACAGTAAATGAGGGCCATGGAAATCAAACCCTGTAACAAATGAATTATAGCTCACAGCCTTAACCCTCTGCAGTAACTGCAAGACAAGTATATACATAGTAGAATTATACAAAAGTCCTACACACTGAGGCAGGGTCTACTTCTAAACTCCGAACTTTCAAAACGTTGACATTCTTAAGGTCAAGACCATAAGATCGAAGTTTTGAAAGTTCAAACCATTTAAATGCAGATCACCATATAGCGTGGAATGGCATATTTACCATTTTCCTTGCTGTAGTGCGATTTTGGAGTTGGTATATTTAATTAGCAGGGGGTGTGGGAGGTTCAGGGGGACTTGTCCCCCTGTAAAAATGTAAAAAAAGATTTTTTGTTTTTATTTATTTATTTATTTATTGTTTTTATTATTTAAATTTTTAACTTTCAAAACTTTGATCTTATGGTCTCGACCATAAGAAAGTAGACATTTTGAAAGCTTGAAATTTAGAAGTAGACCCATATATACATATACGTCTGGGCATGTTGAGGTTAAAACTCCATCCTTGTATGGAGCAGTGACATCATTAAGGGAAGTACAGCAGACCGAGTTGTCTTTGTTGCTGATCACCATATTAGTACTGCAGAAGGATTTTAATGAAATTTAAAGGGGGCAGATTCATGGCCTTTCATGTACAAGTACCAGACATACTGATACATATCGAAAATGATGAATGGCAAGCAATGAGAATAATCCGTTTATTAAGTATAGAACTAAAACGCTTTTAAATGCGTGGCATATCGAACTTCATCAGAAAAAGGAACAGAAAGTTAAAGTGCTATATAAATACTAAAATCTCAGAGTCAGCTGATGCATCAATCAGAATACTAAGTTCATTAAAGACATATTACAAAGTCAAAAGATCTAGTTAAATGATAAAATTAAAACACTATAATAAAATATTAAATGCAGCACAAATATACTAGAACATATTAGTATGCACCACCTATGAAAGCAATTTATAATAAAAATAACTACATAAATATATTGCAAATATAAAATGCAAATATAAAGCGGCAACTACATATTACTTATACATGATATAAGCTAAAATCTGAATATATATAAGTAAATAAATAGTTTAGTAAATTAATAAATTAATAATAATACTACTATGTAATATTGATACTAAAAAATCCTATCTACTAAGGCTTTTGAGTTTTAGTAAGGCCATAATTGAACACATGTCATTTAACCCTGGCCAATTACATGAATACAGTCTAATCTGCCAAAGTAGTTCTAACTTCTCTAATTCAATTTCTATAGGGCCACCCCTAATATTGGGTATTAATTGGTCTAATATCCAGAATTTGAAAGTATGTGCTGGATATTCTGAAATATGCTTAGCCAATGCATTATCTAATTTAGATTTTTTATATTATAAATGTGTTTGTAGATTCTATCTCTTAATCTACGGACAGTTTTACCCACATAATAACATGGGCAAAACTGGCATATGGCTAGGTAAATGACCATTTTAGAGTTACAATTATTTCTATACCTACTTTTTATATCAAAATTGTTAATGGTAATGGAATTACTCACTAAAATAAATTTACAATAGGGACAGGAGCCACAACTGTGCATTCCTTTATTAATAACATTATGCTTGGTGTTATTAATGCCCTCCAGTAGTTGTTTGAAATTTCTATCTCTTCTTAATGTAAATCTTGGTACTTTACCTACTTTTTCTACTAACTCCTTGTTTTCTCGTATTATATCCCAATTCTTGGATACGATTCCCTTTATGAAATAAAAATCAGAATTAAAAGTTAAAATCAAATTATATTCAAAAGAAGACATTATTCCCTTCTCCTTACTGTTAATTGTTAAATTAACTGTATCACAAGGGAATTCTCTAATCCATTAGTTGATATCTCTGAGGTTTGAATTTCACTGAGTCCTTTAACAATTGGTTTATAAATACCTCTATGTCTCTTATCATAGATCTCATCTAGTATATTATCTAGGAATCCCGTTGGATATGCTCTTCTAAGGAACATGTCCTTTAAATTCCTACATTCCTCTTAAAAATCTTCATCTCTTGTAATCATCCGTGCAGCCCTTACTAACTGTCCTTTCACCACGGACTTTTTTTGAAACATAGGGTGAGCACTAGAAAAATGTAGGAAAGTATTAGAGTAAGATGGTTTTCTATATATCTTAGTTTTATATTTTTTATCATGATTGTTTTTAATTAGGAGCACATCCAAGTAGGCAATCTGTTTTTCCTCAAAATTGAATGTAAAATGAAGAAAATCAGTACTGGTGTTAAAATATTTAACAAGATCTTCTGCTATACCGAGATCTCCTTTCAAAAGAATGAATATGTCATCTAGGTATCGAGTATAATAGGTAATTTGGGAATTAATGTGCTCATTACCAAGCACAAAATTCTTTTCCCAATTTCTCAGTATAGTAGAAGATTGCCAACTTGGATGTGCTCCTAATTAAAAACAATCATGATAAAAAATATGAAACTAAGATATATAGAAAACCATCTTACTCCTACATTTTCTAGTGCTCACCCTATGTTTCAAAAAAAGTCGTGGTGAAAGGACAGGCTGCAGATGATTACAAGAAGATGAGATTTTTATGAGGAATGTAGGAATTTTATACATGTTCTTGAAGAGCATATCAGATTCTCAGATAATATACTAGATGAGATCTATGATAAGAGACATAGGACTATAAACCAATTGTTAAAGGACTCAGTGAAATTCAAACCTCGGAGATATCAACTAAAGGATTAGAGAATTCCTTTGTGAGAAGGGAATATATCGTGGTGTTCTAATTTGGTATACCTAGTAAGATATTCTCTCATGTATTCAATACCTTCTTTTTGTTTGATACAAGTGTACAAAGACACAACGTCTAAAGATGCAAAAAATATATTATCCTGTTCTACTGTGATGTCTCTCAATAGTTCTAAGAGATGCCATGAATCTCTAAGATAGAACTTGGATTGTTGTACAATTGGATTCAAAATGTCATCTAGCCATACTGAAATAGTTTCAGTCTTTGAACCATGAGCTGAAATAATGGGTCTAAATGGCAGATGCTCCTGTAGTTTGTGTACTTTGGGTATACCAAATAATACAGCTAGTTTGGGGTACTCTATGTGAAGAAAAGAATATGTTTTATAATCTAAACTTCCTTCACATACCATGTCAAACAAACTACTATCTAATTTGACAAAACTGTCCTGCACAAATTTCGTGTTCACTTTGAGATACGTGGTTTCGTCAGCTAAGACAGTTTTCATGGCTTCTACATAATCAACCTGATCCATTAACACAATTGTTCCACCCTTGTCAGCCTTCATCACTCGACAATCCTTATTGTTAGCTAGATCATGCATTCTTACTCACAGTGCTGTCTTGGGGGACAAGGGTGACTGCAGCTGTGTCCGGTATTGTGGGCAGACACCTATGAATTCATGATAAGTTATGCCATTCTGGAGGGAGAGCTGCAGACACCTGCTGCTGGGTCTGTGTATTCGGTTCAGCACCGTGGTAGAGTGCTGGTGGGGGATCCCATACTTGTACACCCATTGACAAGACAGTCTGAGCTTATCTTGCTGTGGCAATGCCTCACAGCTGTACAGATTCGCAGAGGTTGCCCAGAGGCAGGGGCCATGGGTCAGGACATTAACCCTATTGCGGTGTATGGACAGGTGTGTAGCCACCCATTTATGTGTTTGCAGCCAGGGAAAGTGTGGGCACACAGCTTGGTGTCAGACACTGCACATTCCATGCTGCCTGTGCACCTACCCCTCTGTTAGTCTAACCTCTTCCAGGCATTATGCATATGTTCTCTGATACTTTCCCTAAGGGTATCACCCCATCACAGGTGTATGTTAGTGTTGGTCCACAGTTCATGCAGTGGGACATGGTGGACATGTTACTGTGGTTTGTCCACATGGCCTTGCATATGGTTTATGTGGAGTGTGTTATGTTGTTATTTGGGTATCCATACCTTCACATGCATTGGCAGTATGTGTGAGACACAGGCCTTTGGCAGAGGCCTGTGGGGCATTAGGTGTTGCTGTGGGCCACATATGGAAGGCTTTTGCATTCTGTCAGGCCTACAGTCACAGACCACCAGACAGTATATTCCCCTGGTGTGACAGGGTAGGTGTGATAGGTGTTCATGCAAATTCCTTCTATCAGTCTTGATCAGGTGGTGTGGATGCAGGCAGGGTGCTACATACAGCTAGGGACACACCTGCATGGGACACCTGCACTGCATACTGCATTCTTCCACTATTGCCATGTACATGAGGATTCATACTGTACCCATTCCCCACAGCAGTGATATGGCCAGAGAAGTACCTGTGGGTGGTGTTTGTATGAGCTGGGTGCATGTGTGCTATGGACAGTACTTTCATCTGACACACAGATATGCATGGGGCATTCCTGGTATGCTGGCATGTGCAGGTGCACCAGCTGTTTCCCAATACATCAATCCTACCTCCTTTGTGATCTGCAGGTGTTCGGCTGGACATCACTGGTATTCCCTACTACAGGACCAGCTGCTGTGATGCATATCTGTATGTACAATTCCAGGGGTGTCTCCATTTCACAGTGATACAATGTATACTGTATGTCAGGGATACTTTCCCCTGTGTACTGCATGTATATCTAGCCTAACAGCCATGCCATGTCAGTCTTTCAGATGGTGACACATATTACCACCATACATTTACATTGGCTTATTGTTAGCAGGTGGTATACTGGTGGGGATTGTCCTTGGCACTGCAGTTGTGAGGGCTTGTCCCTGTCATCAGCAGTACTGGGCTATGGCCACCAGGTCTTACCTCAACATGCATACATACTGACCACTCTCACACAATATGGAACACACACCATCCCACCACACACAGACCTGCATATTGTGCACATGCTACAACCTATCCTGCTACCTTGGGCACCTCTGGGCATCTCTGCTCCACTCGTATTATACCTACTCATGCATGTTACTACATTTCTACACAGGATGGGGGGGGGGGCAAACCAGACTGTTACTACATTTCTATGCTGGAGTGGGGGTAGGGGCACACCTGACTGTTTCTACATGTCTACATGGGAGTGGGAGGGGCACACTTTTTTGTGATTATACTGATACATATGTCTTCACTGTCACAATCTAACATCTTTATTATACCTATTTTCCACTGAAGTATTACTTTGAACTTCTGTCAGCATGCAAACTACAATAATGACCCAAAATACATATTTAGTATTACTTCAGAAGTCACGTTATACATTATTTAATCAGAAAATATATTTCATTTTCCTTTGCAACAAACCACAAGTAAATATTATAGTTTGAGGCAATTAGAGATGTAGGGTTAAATTCATTGTTGTGATGCACTGAAATACCTAAGGAGAAAACACAAGTCTTGGATTTTTAGCAGCACACCATCCTATTATGTGGTCTTTTGCACAAATGGAATATATGCATGATTTACTTGTTTGACTGCCACAGTCTATCTTTTGTCTTAATCACAGTTTCAAAGGGGTAATGTGATGATTCTCTGCTCAGTTTTGTAGAATACACTAATGGCCTAGAATACATCTTTTCAGAGTTATCATTTCAGCCGAAGTAGAAATACTATACACTTCACCATTTTCTGATCATTTGGAAAATGCCACATCACAGGCCAGCTGAAGCAGCAGGGTTAATTTTCAGCTGTGTGTTGCACTGAAATTCAAGAACAGAATGGCAGTATTATCATCATTTAGTAACAGAACACCCTGCTGCTACTGTCTGCACATTTCAAAATATTCCAAAGGAGGAATGAAATATAGTCTTGCATACATAATTGTCAGATACACAGATATATAAGCTTTCACTGCTGTAGTCTAATATTTTGCATTATTCCTGTGTTACCACTGAGACTGATGTGACCAACTTCTTAGAATGCAGAAGAGACAAATCACCATGAATACTTTTTACTGAGTTAGCACTACATTTGAAATAAAAATCACATACATTTTTCAAGAAAAAAACATTCTAACATTTTTTTTAACCTGCACCATGTCAATGCCTAAAACGCTGTCTTCAAGCAACTAAAGTTGTTAAGTCACATTTAGTGTTGTACTGAAAGTCCTTAAGGGTAGAATAGTAGTCATGTTTGTTTTTAGTAGCTGAACACTCTTCTGTTACTTTCCAACAGTTTTATAAGAAGGAATGACACACTGTTGTTTATAGCCAAACAAATATTCATTGGTTCATAAACCTTTACTGCCTTTATAGCCTATGAAAGTGCAGGTGATGGCCAATAAGATTGCTGTTTAACCTCAAAACCAGCAGGCTTTGAAAGGGGAAGAGACATGCTGTCAGTCATGAAACTGAAATCTCAAAAAGCCACACATCTCTTTAAGGGAGGAAAGAGTTGCAGATAACCCTTAAGAAACAGTTTCACCAGCTGAAGCTGGTCCACAGAACTGCCATTCTCAAGGTCATACTGGACAGAATCAGCCAAAATGTGTACCCTGAGCATGTAAAAGCTGACACCCAAATTACAGAGATGCCTGAGGGGAGTCAGAAACTCTAGCAGGCTATCAACTTGGGTAGCACAGGGTACCTTTTTTCCCAAATGAAGAACCTAATAAGAATAAATCTGAGAAAATACTTTTAGGGCAAGATTTCCTATCAGATTCAATCATCTCTATCACACCATCTTGAATGTTTTGCAGGACCAGGGCATGTAAAACAGAAACATTGCCTTAAAATGGACCAGGTCACCACCACAACTTAAGGTGAGTCTGCCTTGGCTTGCAGTGGCAACCTGAAAGTTTCCCAGCCATCAAGTGGCAAATGAGATTCCATTTTTGTATTTCATTTCAGAATTTTCTGATTAGGTATGAACTCAGAAGGAATACTGGGAAGTTGTAAAAGAATCTCTACTGACTTAAGAGGAAGGACACCTCCTGCCTATTGGATGGAAAGAACGCAGGCAAGATAACATTTTCTTATGTGATGCGAACAGCTGAGTGAGTGAGTGATGTCCATATCTAATGTTTACTGCCAGATCACACCACCTCTCTGCATAGGAAGTATATGTTTGTGTCACCCAGCACATTTATGAACCACATAATGGACTGATTGTCAGAATGAGGCAAGATGGACTTTGTTCTCAGCTCCTCTTCTACAGATTTCACTGTCAATGGTGGATCACAGTCCAAAACTCCAGTGGATTTACAAACAGCCCTCTTTCTTAGGTGGAGGTAATTTTATTTGAACTGTAAAGGAGCTAGGATAGGGCTCACCATGACAATTAAGTATTTGCTCTCAGAGCCTGCAGTGTGTTTAGCTGCAGGAGGTTAATACCCACAATGAGATTGATGGAGTCTGCTTACCATTCCAGGGCCTGACAACAAGGGTATAATACCACATGAAGCTCTGTGAGCATATGGCCACTCTACAGCCAGTGATACCATACAGTCTACTACAGCACCTGCATCCTCAGGTATGCAGAAGGTACTATGAAAACTGTAATGACTAAAGCCTAGCCACCACCCATACTGTATCTATCTGCCTGACCCCCAGGGAACTTCTCAAAGACGTGAAATATTAACAAAGGCGAGTGTTTAATTCCATGCTGATGGAAAGAATGCTATAATATGATATGAGAGATTGTACAGTTTATGAAGCTCCTGAGGAACTGTAACCACAACATTAGTAAGCTAGGTACCCACCAAAGACCTACTTTGAAGGGCCTACCAAAATCAGTTGTTCAGTGGGGAACAAATTAAGTCATTCCTTCTGTAAGGCCTATGCTACAGTAACTAACACCTTTCTAGAGGAGAGAACAAAGAGCAGCAAACTGTACTGAAATTGGTCCCCCCAACTGTAAGAAGAAGATCCATGAGACTTGCACCCACCTTGTTCAGTGACAGCATCCTGATGCCCTGTGAAAGCAGGAGAATTATTAATAGGATTCTACGGAAAGTCATCTTTTGAAACTTGACATATAAGATGTGCTCTTCCTAGCTGGGTAAGTCCAAGATGAGATGAAAATCTTATGTTGCTTTCAGAAGCAAAAGTAGAATCCCTGGCCTTGTTAGAAAGAAAGGACATCTATAGGAGGCAATGACTGATCTTGACCATTTTGCTTTGCAGAGATGCCTTTGTCCTTTAAGAAGGATCTTTTAGGACAGAATCAAGGAGAGAAGATGATGTGACTACTTATGACCATACCAAGAACCCATATATATATATATATATATATATATATATATATATATATATATATATATATAGGGATCCCTATCACAACACCGACACGCCACAAAGCCGACACCCAAAACACCGACACCAAAAGACCGAAAACGCACAAAACCAACAACTCACAAAACTGAACACCATAACACCGACACACCAAACGAAAACTACACATTACACACAACTATACATGCACTAACCGTAACCTAAACCCTAACCCTAAGGTCCGACACTACCGCAAACTTACCCTACCTGCACCTTAACCCTAACTCACTTAACCCGCCACTAAACCTACAGTCCATCACTACTGCACACTTACCCTACCCGCACCCTAACCCTAACTCACTTAACCCGCCACTAAACCTAAAGTCCGTCACTATCGCACACTTACCCTACCCACATCCTAAATCTAACTCACTTAACCCGCCCTTAAACCTAAACTCCGTCACTATCACACACTTACCTTGCCCGCACCCTAAGTCTGACACTACCGCACGCTCACCTTTCCCGCACCCTAACCCTAAATCCCTCACTATCGCACACTTACCGAGTCGCGCTCACACATTGCCCATGTTGGTGTTTCGGCTGTCGGGATTTCACCTTGTCGATCATCTGTCTCGTCGGTCTTCTGGAGTCGGTCTTCTGAGCATCGGTGTTTTGGCGTGTCGATCAAGTCAAGGGGAACCATATATAGATATATACACACTCACTCACACACACACACACACACACACACACACACACACACACACACACACACACACACACACACACACACAGAGCAAGGTCACTGTCATGAAATACTTGGTCAGCAGAGATGGGAGACAATATTACCTGAAACTTGAGGGCCACCTTGGTCTGCAGAAAAGCTGTTTCTTTATTCATATATGGACTGTTATGAAAAAAGTGGCAGTGATTGAGAATGGATTTGAAGGTCTTCTACTGTAGTAAGGACCTTTTTTTCTCTTCTGAACTTCATCAACCCAGAATGGACTACCTAAACTCCTCCTTGCAGAAGCACAACTTGTGACAGCGTTCTGTGCAGGAGCATGCCAGAGTCTGCTGCTGCTGCCCTAGGCATTGAATCAGAGCAGTCAAAACTGCAGCAGGCCACACAGCAGATCACTGCAGAAGCCACATTAAAGGCCTTTAGCAGTTCTTCCTCAGCCTAAAAGCCAGGAAGAACTGAAAACATTTTCTAGTGGCTGAACTCCTGGAATGGCTAGAATCTGGAAAAGAGTGACTAAAAATGGGGGAACTAAGTCCCAGTATGGTAGAAGAAACACTTTATTGCTACCCTGTTCAAAGCTTTATTTACCAGGTTGTAAGGTGGTAAGATGTGGCATCTGAGCTCTACCCTGGTCCACAAATATCAAAAAATGAGTCAGCTCCAGAATGCTTTCAAATGATCTCACTCCATTTAATGCAAAGGCTTGTAGCCAACATAATTGGGCATCGAAGAAGCATTACCGAGATAGTTCACGGCTGCAAAAACCACATTCCTACACAAAGACTCCATGAGTAGGATGACCAAAAGCTCTGGAGAAGTCAAAGGGGCTTTATCAGCCTAAGGGATTCCCTAAAGGAAAAGCCATCCAAGGGCAGCTGTAAGGAGCAGAAATCTCATTGTTCTTACCTGTTCCAGTGGCCTCAAAGTCCCCTTTCCAGGATGTAGAAGATGATGGATAATTTATGTTGTATTCATTTGCAGGATGGGTTGGACTGTACTTGATCAACATGTGGAAATTAAGCTTGTAGTGGCTGAGTAAAGGATGTCCTGCAATGTGGCAATGATAATTAAGAGGCAGTCCTGCTGAAGGCAGCTTGTTAGTACTAGAGGCCTTTATGAGACCCTGTGCTTTCACTAGACCATGTTCCATAAGGGTGTACTGTTGTACCTTAAAAGCCAGGCCTCACATGAAGTACACCAACTGCATGATGTGTAAGGCCTCATGTGGATGCTCTTCTAAAGAATGAGTCCTATATCCCTAGTAGAACGATTAAGCACCAGGCAAGGGACTTTTCAGGCAGAAAACTAGACACAAGCGTCTCATAGTTTGCTATTAGTCATCAGGCCTGTTAAGTCTTCTGAAGAGTAGCCACTGCAGTCCCACTGTTACACTCAGTTACTCTTCCTGTCAAAAAGGGATAGGAGGAACAGGCCTGGGGTCAATGTGTGGTTTCACATCTACATTAGATTTGAAAATAGTATGGGATACAGTTTGCTTTAGTTCTGTTGCACTGAATCCTCTAATGGTAGTTATGTTGCACTGAATCCTCTAATGGTAGAAAACCAATCTTAGGTACATTTCTTAGATGAATATACGTCGTTTATTATTCTGGTGGTTTAGTAGTACATACCCAAGTTGCTGACCTGGGTTTGAGTCCCATCCAGTTGGAGAGGCCTATAGATTTAGACAATCACCTGATAATGCAGCAGGTATACAAAACACACTGATTTTTGAGTGATGTACTCTTTAGTGTGCCATAATTCAGATGAGACATTAAACTGAGGTTCTATCTGCTTGATTTGGGGGTAGCTCAGATGGCTGTAAAAGCTGCCATAGCATGTATAGAAAAAGTAGGGGATCTTTATTATATCCTGCAGTTAGTGAGCATGATTAAGGCTATAAAGTGTTAAGGCACTGCTTTTTGTAGTGCATGACTTGATTTCCTCGACTTCCATTTCCTACTGTGTGAATCTGAGCAAATCATCTGACCAGACAGTGTTCTGGGGCAACTGAGAAATTGGATTGGGCTCCTCAGCAATCTCCTGAACCACATGCCCAGTGACAACTTATAAGAGTTCTGGCCATCTGACTGGCTGAAGGGTTATGCAGGCACTTTGCGACTCATTTTTAAGATGGCTGGCTGGGATATACATTTCATGCTTCTATTATGCACTGAGGTGGACAGTGTGCACAAACATGACCAAATGTAAAATGAGAGTTTAGAACATGCACAGACATGTGGTCATCTTAACAGCACATTTCCTCCAGGAGGGTGTGACCATTATTGGCTCTTCATATCCTAGGCTTTCTCAAGGTGCTGTATATTAGATTCAGGAATGTGTACTGTATACTCCTCACAATAAATCAGCTCCTTGCTCACAGCTACCAGCATTCCAGGCCTAGAGTTTCTCCATCCCATGTGTTCAAATGGCTGCGCTGGAATGCTGGTACTTGTTGAAGTGTCCGATGATAAAGTTTTGTCACAAGAGGTACATACAATGCCAATGTTGCTGGCTCACAATCTTGTCCACACTAACACTTTGATTGCTTAATTTTTTATAGCTTCATAGGTAAGTACTAGGCTAGCTGCCCCTGTGAACTGTCTTAAGCTTTTAGCCAATTCAAAAGCCAAGTTTGCTTTCAAGGGTGATAATCCAAACCTGTACCATGTGTCTGTGAGGTAAACACTTTAACCATTATATCAACTTGTTTATGCACAGAAAGTTGGATGTTTTCTCTTCTGATCATCAAGGCTAAGATCTAGACTGTGCAAAAAGCAGGAAAGAACTGCAGGGCACATGGACTAGGCAAGCCTAGTGACATCAATGCCTATGTCAGGAGATGGCTTCTGCACAGACAGGCATAGGTGGTTTCAGACAGACAAAAGCAGGAGGGGATATCCCAACTGTAAAACCATAAAGAACAACATCTGTTAGAAGAACTTTTAACACTTGGAATCATGTTAAGAAATACACTAGAATGTCTGCAATAAACCCTGGCATACAGTACATGGTACTTATCATATACCATGAGCAGTACACTACATAGCACACAATAAATACTATACATTACACATTACAAATTATATAGTACAGAGCATGTGCTACATCAGGTTGCAAGGCAAAGGCAGAAAGATAAAGACAGATAACCTTCATAAGGGATGCGTGCAACAACCTGCTCCCTTGTCCACAGGACATCAAAGACAGATGGAAGGAGTACTTCCATCAGCTTCTGAAAGAAGAAAACCCCAAAGATGCTGCACTGCCCCACACACACTATACAATGAAAGAAGAGGAGAAGGCCACTTTAGAACAACTGAAAACATCACTAAGAAAAAAGAAGGGAAAAGCAGCAGACATGGTCAAGATGTTGGGTGAGATAGGGGAGAAATGGCTCTTGGGAATTATCGTAGTAGTATGAAGACAAAGGTGTATCTGAGATGACTGAAGAATAAGCATACTAGTGTCAGTGCATGAGAACAGAGGGGACATCCGCAACTGAGGGCAGTACAGAGCCATGCAATGCCTGTCACACTGCATGAAAGTTCTATAGTGGGTGAGCAATAAATAAATAAGTTGAGTACTAGAATGTAAGATGAGAGATAAGCAGTATGAATTCAGATCAGGATGCAGTAAAATCGGCCCAACGTCTGCAGTAAGGCAGATAGTTGAGAAGAAGCTAAAAATGAGGAACAATTCTAAATGGACAGTCCTAGACTTGGAGAAAGCATATGACAAGGTCCCAAAAAGGCTGATTTGGGCAGTCCTGTGGTGTTTCAAAGTCCCAGACACATTGGTAGAATTAATGCAAGGTATGCACAAGGACTCAATGATTCCAGTACAAACAATGCTTGGTCTCACACAGTGGTTCCCTATGGGAGAGGGTATGCATTAGGGCTGAGCTCTAAGCCCAGTGCTGTTCATACTGGTGGTGGACTACATTAGGAATCAGACTGGAGAGGAAAGATCAACAAAGTTGTCGTAAGCTGACAATGTGGCGTTACTGGCAGACTCTACAAGAACTTCAGCAAAGGCACAAGGGATGGAAATCAGTACAGATACAACAGTTGTAATGGCAACAAATGGGGAAATCAGAAGAAGCTGAGAACTGACATGGAAGGGAAGGTAGTGAAACAGATTAACAACTTCAAATACCTGGGAGGGGTGATTGAGGAGAAGGGAAGTCTGAATGAGTAGGTTAAAGCTAGAATTAGAGGGGCTGCAGCCAACTGGAACAGAATGTCATGGACAGTGTATGATGAAGATGCTGTAAAGTAAGGTGTACAAAACAGGCATGCGATAAGTATTACTATATGGTACAGAAACCTAGTCAATGAAGGCAGAGCAGTTGAGAAAGCTAGAAGTGATAGAGATGAAGTATTGTGGGCCAGATGAAGAAATGAGGACATCAGAGCACAATCCCAAGTAGCTCCAAGTGCAGAGAAGGTCAAAGAAAACAGATTATGGTGGTTAAGTCACACGTGCAAAAAAAGCAGAAGACAATCTGGTGAAGAAGATTTGAAACAGAAACCAAGCGGGCAAGAGGAAACAAGTGAAGACCTGAGATAATCAGGCATGACTGTCGAAGAAGGGTGAAGAGAGAGATTGCAACAGTTGATACAATACCTTGACCTCATATAGAAAATAGGAAACAGGGAACTGATAATGTTACAGTTGTAAACGGCTGATACCTTTGTACTTAAAGGATCCAAAATTGAAGCCCTTATATATATATTAATTGCAAGACGTTGTAAAGAGTTGCTACGTGTACAGTTTGGATTATACTGGATAACTATGTATCATTATCATCTATTCTTGGATGAGTTTGAGATGAAAACACTCAGTATGTTTTAGGAAGTGAGAATAAACCCCCAAAGACACAGGAAAACAAAGCAAACTCCTTACAAGCAATGGTCAGCGGTCAGTACTGATCCTTGTACCTTGTGTACGGAAGAAGAAAACATTAACCATTATGCCAACTGGGATTCAATGTGGCAATCTCTCTTTTAATAATAAGAGTGAAGAAAAACATAAAATATGACAAGTGAGATGGTGAAAGATGAAGGGTAAGCTAGGAGGGAAACAAATCAAGAGTGAAGAGGACAGTTAATAGAGGACATGAAGGTGAAGAAGAAGTAAGGTAGAGCAAAGAAAGATGTAGGTAAGCAGATGGGACTGACACAAGTTTCAAGGAGGTCTTCCTTAGCTATAGCAGAAAACTGTTTCTGGATTTGTTTTGGAAGTTGTTCTGTAAGGTTAAGAACCGTATTATTTTAGCAGAGTATTAACAGGGAAAGGTACACTATTTATTACTTATTTATTTATTCACATTTGATTGCTGGGAAAGTCTGACTGGGTAGATAACCATTTTCAGTGGAGGCCCGGGAAGAAAAACACCAAATTATTACAAAACATTTTAAGAACAATAATTTTACAAATCTTCAAAAATAAAACAAAAACATCTGCAATTAAATAATTGTAACAAATCTGACATAATATAAAAACATTGTCATATACCTTGTATCGATTCTTAACCAATCATTTTATATTTAGAGAACTTTAAGACAGTTTGTAGAGCAATTAAAGATCAATTAGTCTAATACAAACAAAAATTACAATATGAAGTCAGGGAAAAACAGGCTTATGGCATATTTAGCAAGAAGGTCAGGAAAGAGATTTAGATAGCATATATCATGAACAAAAGTAGGTTAAAAATTAAAAAAAGAGAACTGGGTGCACAAGACCCAGAATAAAAACTGCCTAATCCTGGTAGGCATAGTGGTGCCAGGACTGGAAAAGATGACAGTGTAGAATCCTCAAAATATGGTAACATTCCTACAATGGGGCCAAGCCAGGCCCAGGGGGAGTATGGCCCCCTTGTTGTAGAAGGAAGTAGTAGTCCACAAAAATCACAAAAACTGATAAGCCAAAGAAGAGCCATAAAGACAATAAAGTGGACTGTTGAGGATAAAAAAGAAATTATGTATTGTTACTATTATGCAAAAAGCCCAAAATTTCCAGACACAAGATATACAAAACGATTAACAGAGAAATTAGAGAAAAGAAAAATACTTCCACGAGAAAAAATGTTAGAAGCTTGAAATAAAAAATTGTATTCATTAATACAACAGATTTGTGAAAAACAGTATATAGATCAAAAAACTTTGATCTGTTTTCAAAAAAAGAATCTTCCGAGGAAGTGCAAAAATATAAACAACAAACCCTAGCAATTTTTGAAAAGTATAAAAAAGAAATACGGACAAGGAAAATAAATAGAGTTTTGATATGGTGCAATATCTATGCAAAGGAGAAAGACAAATTAAACAATATAAAGAAGGCAGCCCCAAAGATATTCGAAGAAAAATACAGGCAAAGGCATTCAGATATGGAAAATTTCACAATAAGAAAAATAATATCACAAAGAGGGAATGTAGAAAAAAATATTAGTAAAGTAGAAGTTAAAAAAATAGAAGGTGAAGTTATGGAGTGTCTGTGAAGTGAAGGATTTTCTGTAGAAGGTCTAATGCAGCTTATATCACAGCATGACAGAGTGAGTCCCGAAAGTAAGGAGAAGCAGGAAGATCAGGAGACATCTGAAGAAAAAATATAGACATGGGAAAGGAAAAGAGATTTAATATGGTATAATATTAATGCAAAGGAGAAAACAAAATGAAGCAATACAAAAATAGCAGTACCAAAGATATTTGAAGAGAAATACAGGCAAATGAATCCAGACATGGAAAACTTTACAATACAAAAAATAAGAAAAAAAAGAAAAGGAGATTAGTAATGGAGAAGTTAAAGAAATAAAAACTGAGGTTATGGAGTACCTGTGAGGTGATGGATTCAGTGTAGAAAATCTAACTCAGAAAGTACCACAACAGGGGATATCCAAATTAAGGGGAAACCAGTGGAATGGGAAGCAGTTGGTCAGGTGCCATATGAAGAAATTTTGGAGCCTTCCACAGGAAACCAGTATAAACATTGACTTGAAGTTAGACAGCAAGGAAAGGAACAGGAAACTGTGGAAATTGATGCAGTTATTGTTGAGGAGTGATGGGCCAGTGAGTTCCCATATGACAGAGCAATGGATAGCACAGGATGAAATTGAAGAGAATGTGCCACAAGAAGATGCTACAGAACTTTCGATAGAATGCCCGCTGGAAATGGAAAACAAAAAATGTGTCCTCAGTTTAGAAGAAAATAAGCTAAGAGAAGAGTTGCTTGATCTAATACACACAGCTAGACATATTAAGATCAATGAAAGAACTAGACTGCAGAAGGTCAATAAAACCCCAAAAGTCAGAAGTTTGACAAAACGAATGAACACATTAATTAGGACTGTCCATAGAGATCCATGTGATATAACAGAAGCAAACAGGATATATTACTGAGCAGCTAAATTAATAACTGATAAAGTTGTACCACAACAACACAGGGTAGCAAGGGAAAAGAGGGGGTGAAACTGAATACCATCATGGAAGTATCAAATAGAGAAAACTATACACCAGTAAAGACAAGAAGTGTCACTGTTAGAAGCATATAGAAGAGGGAAAAGATCAATAAGAATACTAAAAAGATAGATATGATAAAAGCAATGCGGAGTATTAGAACAGACCAGAATCTATCATGCGCTATTGCAAATAACAAACTAAAAATCTCAGCACAGGTAGAAAAACCTAGAAGATACACAAATAAATATACAGAAAAAGCATAAAATAAGCAATTTACTGATAACCCAAAAAAGTTTTACAGTAATCTGGGAAACGAGGTAAAAGGAATTGAAAGACCGCCAAAAAAAGATGAAAGAGATACACTTTGGAGACGTATCTATGAAGATCCCGAGGAACATAACAAAGATGCAAAATGGATAGTAGTAAAAGAAAAAGAAGTTTAAAGTTACAGGATATGAAATGGGATGAAGCAACAGCCAGAGAGACTGAACGAAAGTTAAGAAAAGCCTCTAAATGGAAAAATCAGGCCCAGATGCAGTACCTAACTTTTGGTTAAAAGTATTAACATCTTTGCATGAAGATTTAGCCATGAGTAAAAACTATTTATTTGCGCACCCTGAACAGACACCAATCTGGCTAACAACAGGAAAAACAATGCTCCTACTTAAGAGTGAACCTGCAAGCTACCCTAAAAATTATAGACCAATAACTTGCCTTCCAATGATGTATAAACTATACACAGGAATTGATGCTGGCAGAGTTTATAGTCATTTAGAAGAAAACTCAATTATGGCAGTAGAACAAAAGGGCAATAAAGGAAAGTCATAGGATTATTTGTTGTTAAAGTCACAGTGGAGAACTGTAAAAAAGGGGAAGAATCTAAGTATGGCATGGATTGACTACAAAAAAATGTAATAGTATCCCACATTCATGGATAAAAGAGTGCTTAAAAATGTATAAGATACACCCTACACTGATCAACTACATTACATTGATCATGAAACAGTGGCAGACCACTTTGCAATTAAGTCATGATAGAGGACAAATTATTATCCCAGGGATAAAATTTCAAAGGGGGATATTCCAGGGTGAATCTCTGTCACCACTGCTATTCTGCCTTGCCCTTAATCTATTAAGCTGTCTACTTAACAGCTTAGGCCATGGCTATAATTTGGCTCCTAGAAAACAACAAAGTGTGAAGGCTTCTCATCTTCTCTTTGTTGATGATTTGAAACTGTTTAGCTCATCAGATGAGGAACTGAAAGCATAACTGCAAGTTGTCAAAATGTTTTCAGACAATATAAGAATGTCATTTGGTCTTGATAAATGTGCAAAAGCAACCTTTAAAGCATGAAACCTGCAGCACCAGGAAAACATCAGTTTGGGAGAGGAATGTGATATAAAAGAACTTGAGCAAGAGGGAGTGTATAAATATTTGGGAAATGATGAAGGATCAACAATAAAACATGAACAAATGCAAATAAAACTTAGTAAGGATTACTTTAGAAGACTTAAATTAATCCTGAAAACAGCACTGACATCTAGGAACAAAATTCAAGCTATAAACCAATTTGCTCTTCCTGTCCTAACTTAAAGTTTTGGAGTGATTGATTGGCCCCAAAATGTGCTGAATAGATTAGACAGGAAAACAAGAAGGGTCAATTGTATAACTGCTGCTCAGTGTGTCTTAAACCTGAATGTAATTTTATGTATGTTAATGTTATGTTTTGTAAAGTGTTTTATAATAAGTACTATATGTGCTAAATGCTGATATTGCTTATGACTGTAATCTGCTTGAAACTAGCATTTACTTAATGTTCAATATGTATTATTATCTTGGAGCTTTTCTCCCCAGGCCTCCACTGAAAATGGACATGTATCCAGTCAGACTATCCCGGTCAACAAATGTAAAATAAATTAAATAAATAAATAAATAAATAAATAAATGCTTCATGCTCACCAAATGATTTATAAAAATCAGTGCATACCAAGACTATATATTCCCTGTTCCAAAGGAGGGATGGGCCTCCTTGAACTTGATTACATGTATAGATCTGCAGTCGTGGGACTCACACATATCTGCTGACCTCACAAGACCCAAACATAGTGAAAGTTTTGAAACATGAGGATAATAAATCTAGGATGACTTCTCTGTTTAATCTAGCAGAAGCATATTGGTGTCACTGTTGCACTAGGGATTGTGCAAACATTATGGTACTGAAGTGGCTATAAAACACTGGAAACATGAGCCACAAAGCATCATAGAAAATAATGAAGTTTACATCACATGGGATCACCCATTACCAACAGTTCAAAAGATAGATGCTAGAAAACCGGACATAGTTGTCCACGAAAAGAAGACAAAAGTAGCATTGATCATTGAAATCATCACATCCAGTGACTACACTGTCTTGCGTACGGAGAGACACAAAGTTATAAAATATAAGGATCTGCAGGCGGAAATGAGAGCAATGTGGAAGAAAGATAGCCAGACAGTTCCAATAGTAGTAGGAGGAATGGGTCTTATAAAAAAGAATCTGCAATCATATTTAGATATGTTACCAATACATATAACCCAGTACGAATTGCAGAAGGAGTCATTACTGGGCACATTGCGGGTGTTACAAAGAGCACTTTTGACTGACATCAAAGATTGAAGCAATACTAATATCATGAACTTTAATTGTACTTTGACTGAGGAATGGGATCCATTCCCATCATGGTAGTAGAAACCCAAAAGATTTAAAGAAATTAAAAAACACAGTACACTGTACATTACATAACATCTGCTACACAGTGTACAGTATATATTACCATATAACATACAGCATACACTAAATATTACATGCTCTATACTACACAGTATACATTGTATATTACATACCATATACTACACAGTATACACTGTATATTACATACCATAAACTACACAGTATACACTATATATTACATACCATATACAACATACACTATATATTGCATATCATATACTACACCGCATACACTGTACATTACATACCAAGTACTAAACAGTGTACAGTATATATTATATAGCATATACTATACACCAAATTATGTGCATTACATACCTTACACTGCACAGTATACACTGTATATTACATACCATAAACTACACAGTGTACACTATATATTGCATACCATATACAACATACACTATTTTATTTTATTTATTTTACATTTGTTGACCGGGCTAGTCTAGCTGGAGAAATTTCCATTTTCAGTAGAGGCCCGGGGAGAAAAGCTCCACAGAGTGAGATACATTCAGAGACAAAAAAAATTTATCATACAAAAATGTAATAGCAGTACTCATTATAATAAAAATAATATTAGAGTTAGTAATAGAGTTTGCAAGCAAAAATTAAAAATAAAAGATAGCAAACTCTTCAATGTAAATAAAAACTACTACAAGAGTTAGTTACTAAAACACTCAATACAGTCGAATTCTCAATTAACCAGTGGAAAATACTGACTGGATTAAAATAGAACAAAGGAGTGAAGGTATGAGAGAATAAAGTGAAAAGAGAGTAAGGGAAAAAGGTGGGAATAGAAAGTGGTAAGAATAAAAGAGCAAGTAATACAGAAAAACAGGTAGAGAAGTAAAGGGAGGAGAAAAGAAAGACAAATAGTACGAAGAGTAGAAAGGAGAAGAGAGATGGTTTTATTTAGGTAGTAATAGTGAAAGACTAATCAGGTTTATTACAGGAGCAAAGCCAGTGATTTTGGAAATGCACTTTAATATTCTGTTTGAAAAGAGGTAATGAAGTTATCTTTGTTATGCTAGTGGGTAACAAATTCCATTTTGTTCCTATAGCATTGGTAAATAGAGAGTCACCAGCATTATTATTTGATACACTATATATTACATATCCTATACTACACTGTATACACTGTACATTACCTACCATACACCTCACAGTGCACACTATATATTATATACTATATACTATACAGCATACACTGTACATTACATACCATATACTACACAATATAGACTGTACATTACATACCAAGTACTACACAGTGTACACTGCACATTACATACCATATACTACAGTGTACACTATTATATACCATGTACTGCATAGCATACTCTGTACATTACATACCATATAGTACTCTATACACTGTACATTACATACATATGCTACACAGTGTACGCTATATAGTGCATGCCATATACCAGACAGCATACAGTATATATTACACACCATATACTATACAGCATGCACTACATATTACATACCATATACTATGCAGCTTACACTGTACATTACATACCAAGTACTACAGAGTGTACACTATATATTACATACCATATGCTATACAACATACACTATATATTACATGCCATAATTGTACAGTATATACTGCATACTACATATAATATACCACAGAGTGTATATGATATATATTACATACCATATACTCAATAATATGTACCACATACCATGTACACAGCATGCATATATTACATGCCATATACTACACAGTGTACACTATATATTGCATGCCATACAGTGCACAGCAGACACTATGTTACAGAACATATACTACACAGTAAACACTATGTGAAAGCACAAAAGCGACAATGGGGGACATTGTGGTCTGGGTCTAAGCAAGTGATGCAGTAAGAACGAAAGCCTCATTCTGGTATTTGCTTTCTACAGGTGAGAAAATTGTTCCCTTTTTCTGACATCGGTTTGTGGAAGAAAAAAGGATCCCCAATGGGGTACTTAGCTTTAGAAGACTTCAGCTTCAATTCAGAAGACGAAACTCAGGTAGCGGCCGACCGGCACTTGTGTGAACTGCTTCTGCTTTGGGCTCTGCGGCAAGAAAGACTGATGTAATGGCATTGGTTGCCTTACTTTATACTACTGATGACCTGACATCAGTCCTGAAGTGACAGCAACTGACTCAGAAATACTAAGCCTCTAGTATTCGGGCTGGCCGAGGGCTACCCTGGCAGGTATAACCCAAATGTAATGACTGCAACAGTGAAACATGAAGAACATCATATACTACACAGTAAACACCATGTGATGCATGCAAGAGTTGCAGGATGCCACATTATGTATTCTGTAAAACTGTTAAAACAAAAATAGCCATACTTTTTTTGTAAGACAAAATGTAACTGGACAAGATCCTTTCCAAGTTGGTTTAATGCCCCACAGCTGGGGTGTGAGTAGTGGTAAACAGTCCACATTGATTTACAGCATTCTGTCCTGACCAGTGAGTCTTTTCAGGTGTGAACAAGTGGGTGAAATTAATATTAAATCTCATCACATTCTGCTACACACTGTCCCTCCTATGACAATGCCTAAATGCAATCTGAAGAGCAGCCCTTATCACTCAATAACTGGCTAAAAAATTCTTGACAAATGCTAGTATACAAAGACTTTGTAGCTGTTTTTCAAAGGATTCTTTATAAATAAGCCTTTGGGAATAATCTTCCTTTTCTTGCACTGGGATAAGAACAGTAAGCAACTATCAAGATCTGCTTCCTTCTTTCTTGATGTAAAGCAACTGCCAAAGCATCCAGTGAATTATGGTATCAACCATGATGTAAAAAAAAAAAATTAAAGAAATGCTATATTGGTCCTCTAACTAAAACTCAAAGACACCAACACAAATGTGATGTAATACGTTTTATTGGACCAACATACATTTTGCAATTACTTGATATTTTTCTTTTTAAGCCAATTGGAAATAAATGGTCCACTTTCCTTTACAGGAGCAAGTAAGGGCTCATGTCAGCTCAAAAGCTTGAGTAATTGCAAAACATATGTCGGGCCAATAAAAGGTATTACATCATGTCTGTGTTCCACTGTGTTGGTGTTTTGTGTGTAGCTTTCTTTCATATTTTACTAGCATAACTGATCACAAACAGACATATCATTCACTCAGAAGTATGCCTTACACAACCCAGACAGTCACTGTAGTTGAATGTATTAAGAACTACCAGGACATCTTTGTACACAGGTCAGAAGTTGCAATTAGGGTTAGTCCGCCTGAACATTTATACAGCACACAATCCAGATGGTCACTCAAGTCATCCTCATCCATCAATCAATACTTGGAAATCACTATGCAAAAATTAGTAATAATATCCAATTTTAACCAGCTAATCCCACTGGACACACAGATGTAGAGTGTCATATCTACCTGTAAACCAACATTATCATTTCATATATAGGAATCCTCATTTTTAATAATGCTGAAAATCTACATATAAGCTTCCCTTTCCCTAAATTAACCAGTTTATGTACAGTAGGAAATGTATTTTAAGTTGGAAAAGCAGTAACACCAGGGCAGGACAGCTCTCCCCTTACCGTCTCCCAAACTTTTCAGTTGCTGTGAGAAAACTGAAGTTGATTACATGAAAACGCATTACAGAACTACAGCCTGGGGTTTGTGTATAAGAGAGACAACAACATATGCAATAATATATGCTTTAAGTGGCTAAGCTGTTTAAAATTACCCGGTGCTGGTGCTCCAGGTCATCTGAGTCCCCTTAAATTATTTATATTTGCAAATGCTTTATCACAGCATTCTGAAACTGCTGTCAGTCACTGCATTTTCTCCTGGCAGCAACTCCTGAAGCAAGGTATATTTGATTGACAAGCAACATTTTTTCAAAGCCTGACTATAACATTTACAGGGATTATTCTCTCAAACAAAAGTAAGGGTATTAAAAGGGTTTGAATAACAATATAGCAGAATAATTCAAAATTATGCCAGCAATAGTTTTTCAGTAAAAACTGATCTCTGAAATGTTACCTGCAAACACACTTATACAAGTACACAAAATAAATGAAAATCTGTGCAGCAATCTCCTAGCTCAAATCAGGAGATGAAAGTGTTAAAAAGGAACGAGGGGAAAAAAGCTAAGCTAAACATGTATGTCTAAACCTGAAAAGAGACTTAGCTAAACAGCTTACCTTGCAGCCTTCACAAGTAATGACACCGTAATGGATTCCTGATGATTTGTCTCCACAGATCTTGCATGGAATAATTTCAATTTGAGCTGCAACAGAAGCACACAGCCAGTTAATTACATTTTCTGCAAAAATGTCTTATAAAAACAGTCCCCAACTGGTATTTGTATTCTGAAAACTAATAACCTGATAAATGTTACACTTTATTTAGCAACTCATTGCTGAATAAGCCAGGTGCCCTTTCAAAGGGATGTCTGGACAACGTAACAACTGCCTGCTATGGAGCAGCTTTCATTTTATGAAAATGGATCACCTGAAGTGAAGTGCAAAGCCCGTACAATGATACAGAGAGCATGCCAAAAGTGCCACAGGGAAAGGAAGAAGCAGTCTGATGGAGTACACTACTTTTAGATGTTGCATGCATTGCTTTTGTGCATTTTGAAACTTAGTCCTCTCATGCCTTCTAACTTTGCCACTAGTTTAACCACAGAATAGATGGTTTTCTCCTATGTAACAATGGCACAATATTATACACCAGTATAAGCAAGTTGCAGCTCAAACAAAGGAGTTTTTTTCACACTTTCCAGGAGTATTACTGATGGCTTCTAGTCTCCTTACTTACTGAGGTGCTGATATAACCATGTACTCTGGTAGAAGGCTGCAAAACTGTAGTATGTACCCCACCCCAAAGGAAGTACAAACATGCTTTTCCTGACATTCCTCATGCTCTCTACATTTACCCACTGGTTTACATGAAGCCCTATATTCGTTGCTGCACTGAGGCTGGATGGCACAAGGAATATTCTGCCTTAAAATGCTTTTCCAGAAATAAGGAAAACTTTCTTACACACGCACATCTTTTCTCATACCACACCTAATTTATTTAGTGCCATCTTTCACCATTTACATTTCAGTAGACAAGTCACATATTCTCAAAGCAAGTCCTCCTGATTTGTATACCTTCCCTTGCTTACACTTTCTATTAAACACTAGCTTGTATCTTGTTCTTCATTTCAGTCTCCCTACCCCTACAGAGTTTTCTATTTTTTGCTTGAGTACTGGCATTAAAAGTTATCATACTGGTTTATTAAGCCGCTTAGCATTATCTATTGTTAAAGGAAATCTGAGATGGAAACAATTCTTAATGAAAATATCTCTTTATAAAGCACAGCTGTATTAAATCAAGCCTTTGGAAACGTCATAGGATTTTTTTTTTGTATTTGTACATGCAAGAACAGTAACTCTGTTTTGGCTATTTAAGATGCAACAACTTTTTAAACCTCTTTTGCAGTGGAAGAAATTCAGAAAGAAATGGCAAATTAGGTAATATAAATCAATGCATACATATGTTCAATTTTTTTGTGAATTGTAGTCTTGGAATATTTTCTTTGCTGAAATAAATAGAATACACAATATTTTTATGTTAAATGTCATTATATTAAAATTTCATTGTAGTTTAGTTACCAGTGAAATTCTCAGGTTACCAATATGCAAGATATGGGAAAACCACAATAAAAACAGAATTCTAGAAGGATATAGTAATTTGTAAAATATCATTCTTGGTCATATTCTGCTTCAAAGGAAAAGCACCCAGCGTTCCACAAAATGTAGGAAAGAAGGATATGAGCTTATAGGGTAACCTGCAGACATTATGTCACTATATTTTAAACATTTACATCAGCTGATGAGTTACCAAAGCATCGGTCAGTGCCTCTGAACTGAGTGCTGACATAAGGGATGCAGCACGCTTACTCATGGGTCTGTTTTAGTCAAGAGATAGAAATCGCAGCACTTTATTTCTGTGCGTGGAAGAATGCCGTTCATTGAAGTCAATTTCTTTTAAATCAGGTCAGCATTTTCAGAATAAAAGGAAACATGAGTTTGTTCTTTTCTTCTTCTGAATTTGCATAACCTCAGCTGTGGCATATTTTGTGTAGAAAGGGGTGGAGCCACTGCAAAATGATATTTAGGTATGTTGCAATGTTTCGGTGTATGTTGACTTTCTGATGCCAGCTATTTTCAACCTTTATAATATTTTAATTCCAGGCACAGCATTGGCTCAACTTTCTATTATGCATGAGATCATATGGTTTTCACTTGAAATACACAATGCAGCAGTATCGTCTTGAAAGCTGTGTGCTATCTGGTTCTACTGTTTTGCTTTAATTCAAGTCAATTCAACTGTCTCAAGGAGATACAAGAGTGGGTTCTAGAAGGACTGCTTCATTAAGTGTAGCAATATATTTATAGCACTATTCAAGCTTAGTTAATTACGATGAACGATGAATGATTAACATGTTGGATGTATATAATGGACCGGGGAGAACAGATGCTCTGGCTGCAGTAAGACAGGCATATCAATCATGAACTTCTTTGCTCTGTAAAGGAGTCTGTTTGGTATAAAACACAAAAGTGAGATGAAACAATTTGAAAAAGCTGGCACTCTCAACAGACAATTTTGTTAAATGTAACGTTTTTTAACAGCTGATGATGTATTAGGACTACTGCTTGATTAAAACACTGTGGTCTTCATTTTAGTACAAGTGCAATGAAAGGCAAAACAGCCAGCTAGTTATGAAGCATTAGTAATCTGTGCTTTGACTTCATTAATGCTGGAGGCTACATCAAGAAGTGAAGTCATCTATAGCGCCATGGTTGAGGGTTGAGTTTCACTTTTAAAACATTTCTGTATAATGAGCTTACCCTTAAGCACCCTTGCCACTTAAATATTCTAGCTGCAAGACAGATGTATCTTGCAGAAAAGTGGACTTCTTGAGATTCAGCAATCTCGATCCTTAGACAGAAACCAAACAAAGTCACAAATAACTCATATTTATTCCTGGCACATTGCAGGCTTTGTCTACATAATGGGCCAGCAAACGCTAACACTGTGACAACATATGAATAAACAGTGGAATGAAGTAGATCAAAAACTAAGCCACGTGGAATGCCAAAAAAATAGTAAGATGCAGTGACACCACACTTGATTGTTTTTATGCTTTCACGGTAGGTAACAAAATATATGGCTGAGTGACGGGTTAGTTTAGAGCTAGTAAACTGATAAAGGATAACACTGTGACACACTGTATTGAAAATCTTCAATAAATTTCTAAATTTGAAGCCTACTATATCTGTCTATGTCACTGTTTCCATGCAGATATTGTGCAGAGAGCAGTAAAGCAATTTCAACTCTACAGCCAGGGCGAAATAGTGACAGAAGACTTAAACTGCCTAAATGGTCAAGGAGCTGGACATGTATGCATTTTTATAGGAATTCTGGGACATGGGAGAGAAAGGCCAAGGAGAAGAAATTAATAAAATCACTTGTGTACTATGTAAAGGGATTAGAATAGCTGTTTACTTTAAACAGGAAGCTACCCTTATATAAAGGGATTAGAATAGCAGTTTACCAGAGACGTGAAGCTACTCTTATGGAAAGGGATTAGAACAGCAGTTTACCTTAGACGTGCAGCTACCCTTATATAAAGGGTTTAAAACAGCAGTTTACCTTAGATGTGAAGCTACCCTTATATAAAGGGATTAAAACAGCAGTTTACCTAGATGTGAAGCTACCCTTATATAAAGGGATTAAAACAGCAGTTTACCTTAGACGTGAAGCTGCCCTTATATAAAGGGATTAAAACAGCAGTTTGCCTTATATGTGAAGCTACCCTTATATAAAGGGATTAAAACAGCAGTTTATCTTAGATGTGAAGCTACCCTTATATAAAGGGATTAGAACAGCAGTTTACCTTAGATGTGAAGCTACCCTGATATAAAGGGATTAGAACAGCAGTTTACCTTAGATGTGAAGCTACCCTTATATAAAGGGATTAGAACAGCAGTTTACCTTAGACATGAAGCTACCCTTATATAAAGGGATTACAACAGCAGTTTACCTTAGACGTTAAGCTACCCTTATATAAAGGGATTACAACAGCAGTTTACCTAGATGTGAAGCTACCCTTATATAAAGGGATTACAACAGTAGTTTATCTTAGGCATGAAGCTACCCTTATATAAAGGGATTAGAACAGCAGTTTACCTTAGACGTGAAGCTACTCTTATCCAAAGGTATTAGAAAGTACAGTTGTGTACACTTACTATAAATGTAGATGTTCGATTGTATTCACTGTTGCAGTCATCACATTTGGGTTATCCCTGCCAGGGTAGTACTCGGCCGGCCTGAATACCAGAGACTTAGTATTTCTGCGTTGGTTGCTGTCACTTGAGGACTGACATCAGGTCGTCAGTAGTATAAAGTAAGGCAGCTGATGCCATTACATCAGTTTTTCTTGCCCTAATTGCCCTAACCTGTCAGGAGCCCCCAAAGCAGGAGGCCAGGTTCTGGTGGAATAACCCCACCAGTGGAAAATAAATACCAAAATGTCCCTTGTAAGGAAAGGAGAACAACAAAGGAAAATGGTAATAAAAGGAGAAAGAGAATAAAGGGGGATGGAGGGGGGGAAACCAGGACTGCAACAGTGAACACACTCGAACATCTACATTTATGGTAAGTGTACACAACTGTACTATGTTCTTCGTGTTTCACTGTTGCAGTCATCACATTTGGGTAGATTCCCAAAGCTGAGGAAATGGGTGGAGGCTGTCAAGGAAACTAGGGGCTGGCTAGGATGCCCCGCAAGACTGCAGAGGCAAACCCTGCCCTGGATTTAGAGAAGATAGGCAAGTGGAAATGCTTGGTAAAAGTGTGAACAGATGTCCAGGGTGGCAGCCTCCAGGATGTCCCTGGTGGGGACTCCTCTGAGGAAAGCTGAAGAAGTGGAGGCTGCTCTGGTGGAGTGTGTACTGACCCCCTTGGGGGGAGGCTTTCCATGCTGTTTTGTAGCAGAAATGGATGCAGTGTGCTATCCATTTGGGAGTGGTTTGCTTATCGATGGCTTTGCCTTCTGCCCCTGTAGCAAAGCTAACCAGCAATTAATCAGACTTTCTGAAGGATTTAGTCCTGTCCAGACAGAATCTGAGTTGTCTGTGCACATCTAGAGAGTGAAGAATCCTTTCCCCCTTGTTCTTGAGATTAGGAAAGAAGGTGAGCAAATGAATGGATTGGTTGAGAGCCACACTGGACACCCCATTGGGCATGAAGGATGGGTTAGTTCTGAGAGATACCCTGTCTGCATGGAAGACGATGAAGGGTTCCACAGCCATGAGTGCTTGCAGCTCAGAGACTCTTATGGCTGAAGTGATGGCCAGAAGAAATGCTGTCTTCCAGGAGAGAAATTTTAGCTCTGCAGAAGAAGCTGGTTTGAAAGGGGGCAGGGTGAGCTTTTCCAAGACAAAGTTAAGGTCCCAGGCTGGTGTTGGTGCCCTTCTGGGGGGCCTCAAGTTGCTAGCCCCTCTGAGGAACTGTTTGATCAAAGGGTGTGAGAAAAGGGGCTGCTCAGTGGGGAAATGAGCAGAAATAGCAGAGGCATGAATTTTTATAGAGGAGAAAGAGAGACCACTGTGTAGCAGGTTAGAGAAGTAATCCAGGATGAGAGGGATGGAGGGCTGTGCTGTATTGGCTCCCTTAGCCTGGATCCAGGTGCAGAACCTTTTCTATTTATCTGCATAAGACTTTTGGTGCTAGGACGTCTGGTCTTATGGATAACATCCAAAAGTTGTTTACTGAGGATGGCAGATTGGTTCGGAGTTAGGGAATAAGCCAAGCTGCCAAAATGAGTGTCTGTAATTGGGAATGCATGAATTCCCCTTCCCTCTGGGTCAGGTGGTTTGGAGTCTGAGGAAGATGCCATGGAGGCAGTGGGGACAGGCTGCGCAGAAAGGGTTACCAGTGTTGTCGAGGCCAGTCTGGAGCTATAAGAATGGTCCTTGTTTTTTTCTCCTTTATTTTGAGCAGTACCCTGAGGATGAGAGGTAACGGAGGAAAAGCATAGATCGATAGACTGACCCAGGGGAAGGACAAGGCATCCACTTTCCAAGCCATGCAGTGATGCTCCCTGGTGCAGAATTTGCTGAGCTGATAGTTGGTGTGGGAGGCAAAGAGGTGGACCTTTGGGGTTCCCCATTTCTGAGTTATTAGGGTGAAGGTACTTCTGTTGAGTTGCTACTCATGTGGGTCCAGAAGGTTTCTGCGTAATTGGTCTGCCAGAAAGTTGAGAGAGCCTGGTAGGAATTGTGCTAACGGGTGTAGATGCAAGGAAGAGGCTGTGAGCCAAGGGTCATGGCCAGCCTACATAGAGGGTAGGAGTGAGTCCCTCATTGCTTGTTGATGTACCACATCACAGTAGTGTTGTCTGTTTTGATCAGGAGAACTCCTGCAGATAGAAGGGTTTGAAAGCTATCAAGGCATGCTAGACAGCCATCATCTCTTTTTGATTGATGTGCAGAGGGATTTGCTGTGGGTTCCATTGGCCCTGTATGCACCTGCTGTTGAGGTGTGCACCCCAAGCATAGTCTGATGCATCTGTGGTGAGGGTCTGGGTGGCAGGGAGTGGAGAGAAGGGCAGTCCCTTGTTGTGGGAGCATACTGTTCCCCACCAAAGAAATTCCTTTCTGAGGCAAGGTAGAAGAGTTTCCAGGTCTTGAGAGGTGTTGACACTAAAGGCTCTTTAGGTACCACTGAAGTTTCCTCATATGCAGTCTGGCATATGGAATGAGTAGTATGCAAGATGCCATGAGCCCCAAACCTTGCAGGAACTTCTTTGCAGATAGCTGGGGTCTGGTGGCTAGTTCAGAGAAGCAGGCTGTCAGGAAATGTTGTTTCTCTGGTGTAAGGTATGCTATCTTGTATACTGTGTCCAGACTTGCTACCAGGAAGATTGATTGTGCACCCTAGGGAGGTTAGTAGGGTCTTTACAAAGGCCAGGTGCTTGAGCAGCTTTTCCTGGCTGTGTGCCTGAATAAGGCAGTTGTCTAAGTATGGGTAAATTTGAATATTTCTTTGTCTGCAAAAGGCAATGGCTGGAGCCAGACATTTTGTGAAAACTCTGGGAGCAGCAGATAAGTCAAAGGGAAGCATAAGCCAAAGGGAAGCATAGATAACTGAAAGTGCAGAGATCCTGCCCTGAAGAGGAGATATTTCTTGCATGATTCCCTGATAGGAATGTGGAGGTAGGCCTCTTTTAGATCTAGGGTGGCTAGCCAAGCATCCTTGGAGAGCATTGGAAGCAACTGCTGGAGGGTGAGCATTTTGACTTTTGGGATCACCAGGAAGGTATTTAGAATGGATAGATCGAGGATGGGACGCCAGGTGCCCTCTTTTCTGGGCACCCGAAAAAGTCTGGAGTAGAAGCTTTGGCCTATCTGTTCTGCAGGAACGTGCTCTACTGCCCTCATAGAGAGCAGGGAAAGGATTTGCTTTTGAGCCTCTGCCCACTGATTTGATGGTATGCTGAACATTATGCCAATGCAGTATACAAGCACCTGTACAACTGCATGGACTCAGATATTCCGAATAGAACTAAAACCTGCTCCTCGAGGAAACACAAACCTGTTGTGGACATCCACTATCAACAGGCTTTACAACAAAAGGAAGAAACTGTTGTCCAAGGGTAAAAAGGATCATATTCCAAATTGGAAAAACTCCCTCCTTAGCCTCAACAAGCAAATGAGATCACTAGTGAAAGCAAATCAAAACTAGCCTCCTTAGCAAAGGGAAATGACAAATCCTTCTTCAGTTATGTCAGGAACCTCCGTGGAAAAGCCCAGGTTTGTTCCCAATTAGTACTTAACAGTATCATTTACACCAACACTGTTGACTTAGCCAACCAACAAGCAGATAGGTTCAGCAAAAACCTCACCCCCCTGTCCCCTCAAAGGCCCTTTAGACATTCCCAATACTTGTCCTGCACCTCACATCTCCATAGATCAAGTGCTAAAGGTCCTATCCAAGGCAAAGAACACAGCTTGCATGGGACCTGATAGTATCCCAGGCTGTATTCTTCACCATCTCCAGCAACAACTGGCTTCGCCATTGAGCACCCTATTCAACCACAGCCTAAGTACAGGCTTCATTCCAGGAGAGTGGAGAACTGCCATTGTCATTCCCTTGCACAAAGGTGTTGCCACTACTGACCCTGGAAACTACTGCCCCATTAACTTGACAAGTCTGATCTGTAAAGCCATAGAGTGTATTGTTATGGATCTCATAAACAAGGACATAAGCAGTCTCCAAGCACTTGACCCCACCCAGTTCAGATTTGTCAAGGGTAGATCTCGCCTGTTGAACCTGGTTGACTTCTTTGAGACTGTCACTAAAGTTCTGGATGAGGGAAAGTCAGTGCATACAGCTTAGCTTGACTTGGCCAAGGCCTTTGACACAATCTCCCACTTGGGCATCATTGAAAAGATAACACAGCTTGGTATAAATCCCTATCTCATCAGGTGAGTGGCCAACTGGCTCACTGACAGGGCCCTCAAAGTCAAATTAGGTGTATCTACCTCTGATAGCAGACCTGTCACTAGTGGAGTTCTCCAGGGATCTGTCCTGGGACCCCTACTGTTTGGCATTTACGTCTCAGAGGTCCAGACAAAAACAAAAGGCTTGTGACTGACCAAGTTTGTGGACAACTGTAACGCTGGTGCTGTTACTGACTCCTCAAATTATGTTAACATACTGCAAGAGGGTCTCACAGCAACTAATGACTGGTGCCAAAGTCATAGCCTCAAAGCTAAATGCAAAAAAATGTATCATCATACCATTCGGCAAAAACACAGCCCCTACTGATTACTACAAACTGATGGCAACCCCCTAAGCATACAACCTGTGGTGAGAGACCTGAGCACTCAGGTTGATAACAACCTCACATTTGACCATCATGTAGTGGCAGTGGTCAGAAAAGCCTTTTACTTGGTTCATCTCATAAGTAAAGGGATTGCATCTAGAAAAAAGGAGGTTATTACCTCTCTATACTCCTCTCTCATTAGAACAATAATTGAGTATAACACCCTATTTGGTATGTACCTCTCCAAACATCTGCCCCAACTGGGAAGGACACTGAAATACCTCACAAAGAGAATCCATGGCCTCCAACACCTGTCCTATGTGGACAGGCTCAAATCACTATCACTCTGTTCGGTATCGTACAGATTGCTCAGGGGTGATCTGTGTCTCGCCTATAAAGCAATCTTGGACCCTGCCCTACTAGAGATGCTCCACATTCAGAAGTCTAACTCCTCATGGATTATCTGCTCGAAAGGCCTGAATCTAATATAGGACATTAACAAAACCTGCTGGAGAGACAGGTTAGTCTCCCAGAGGCTGCCCCATCTCTGGAATAGACATCCCATACACATCAAACAGAGCACCTCACTGACCCTCTTCAAGTGCAACCTTGAGTGGATGGGAAACCACAAATTTGTCCCAGGGTTCCACCTGTGTCCCTCACTGACAGTGGGGACAGATGCTGACTGAGGTTTCCTTTAGGGGATAACCCCCAGAGCCATTAGCCTAGTAACCTCCTATGATCCAATTACAAAGTTCTCAGTTTTGAAACGGAACTGGAAGAGACCTGCTGTAGTGATATCATTTCCAAAGTTGGACATACTGACTCTTGAAGGAGTTCATTTCTGCTAAGATCTGGGGAAGGGTTATTCCGTAAAATGAATCAACAAAGATGGCTGCCTGCTGAAATTGTAATGAACCGTAACTATACAATCCTTAGAACATGTAACAGTATGCTACAGTTTAAAAGGAAAGAGAGACATGTTTTTGCTTCTCAACATAGAGTTGGGGGGGCACCAGACACTAGAATAGCTAGCAGCACCTCTGAGGGGAAGCATAAATGGTGAAGAGTGGTTTAAATGTCTTTGTAGGGAAAGGTGGATAAAAAATAAGATGAGTTGAGGGGTATAAGAATGTGAGGGTGAATGCAGCTGAGTGTGAGGACAGAAGGGTTAAGGGAAAAGACAGAAATAAATCAAGAGAAGTATGTAGACTAAAGTGGAAAGAGGAAACATGGAATGATGAGTTACACAGGGTTCAGCTGAGAAACTGAATTATTTATGAGAACATGAGGAGTTATAAGATTTAAACTGCTCCTATGTAACACTACTGTTACCTAAGCATTTCTAATGAGTCAGTTTGAAATAAGGTGTTTATTAATATGACCTAGAATTTAGGGAAGGATGCAAAAGACTAAACCATGGGGAAGTGAGTGCATGTTTGGGGGGATTGTGTTAAGAATGAGTTTGCATTGGGTAACCCATCTAAGAGCTTTAAAATTTTGGGGGGAGGAGCTACCATGTCATTTACATAAAGGATAATGGTGAGGTGCAGACATCTCAACCATACCGAGTCTCTTGGTTTTTACCGGTTTTGAGGTCCAAATTAATGGGCTGCCACGATTCCTGAGTGGTACCCCCTTAATTTCTGAATTTCCCAGCTTTTTTATTTTTTTAAAATTTTTTTGTCTTTTTTCAGAATGACGTCAATGCGCGGAGGCATGCACGGTGACGTCAGCTTCATGAGTAGCCTGCCAGCCTGTCGGATTTTGGCTGAGGGCTGCTCAAGTCTGGGCTGAGTGAGTTTGAGTTTATTTACAGTGTACATGCTGGACTTGTCATATTTTTCGCTTCTTATACACCATGCCATCACAATGCCCGTTTTTAAAGCATATTATAAATAATTGTATGTAGTAGAACACTAAATTTATCCTTCAGGTCAACCATGCAGATAGTAAATCTGTACCACAGTTTCACATCTCGCATTACTTTCCTACTAGCATATGCTTGCAGACTGGAGTTATTACACAGTGCAAATGATTGTTGATTTGATCCATATTTTATTTTATTTTATTGCTCCTATATAAATTTTCTAAAGTTACTTTTCTATGCTTTAACATAGTTTCTTGTGCATCATCGTCAGCTTGTCAATCACACATCTCGCACGCTGCAAGCCTGCTACATAAGGAATAAAGAGAGAGGGGCAGGCCGGGACAGACCAGTCAGTCAGTTAGAAGTGAACTTAGAAGAAGCCTGAGTGGGCAAGCAGCTGATAACAGAGACAATGTTTTTTTTTTAAATTTAAAATAAGTGTTGTTGTTGTTGTTCGTTGGCAATCGTTGCTTGCATACTTGGTTGACAGTGGCACTTGCTTGCACAAAGTTTAGTTTAGAAGGCAGCAGGAGTTAGGACTCACAACTCAGCAACAAGCAGCAAGCAGAACAAGACAATTTAGACAAGTCTAAGGACTCGGTGCTGTGCGGTGGTGTAATCCCGGTCCAAGTCAGTGACAGGTTTAAAGGTTAGTACTGCTTATATGGTAACTACTCAGGTTTAGCACTACTAATATATTAAGTACTCAGGTTTAATGGTTAGTACTGCTGAAATAGTAAGTACTAAAGTTTAATGGTTGGCACTGCTGATATAGTATGCAGTCAGGCAGGCTTAACGGTTAGCACTAACGTTATGGCTTGTGTCTTTCAAGAAGCCTCATTTTCACAGTTTTTGCATGTTAGAATGCATTTACTTATGTGTGAAGTGAAAAACTTTTGTAAGATGCTGCAATTGTGCTATGATGTTAAAACTGCCAGAAAACAAGCTTTTAAGGAAAGAATTAGAAGCAGTGAAGACACAAAAGGATTACAAAACAAACTAACTGGAAAGAATATGTAATCTGTATAAAAAAAATATCAGCGCAAATAAATTCTGTGGAGAACTGGCTGGGACTGAAATGTTTTGGGTGCTCTATGAAGAAATATTTAAGAAATGAAGTGGTATGCAAAGAACAACGGTAATAAATTCAGTTTACTGTAGTCTGCCCCATAAAACATTCATGGTTTCAGCTGGAAATATAAGATATACTTTGCATTTTTTGGCAGCGTATACCATTGTGGAAGACTGATGTGTGGTAGGACTCATCCAATGATTTATGCAGGAGGAAAGACATAGGCAAGGATTCATGAAGCCTCCGTGTAAGAGTTATAACGCTTACACGGAGGCTGCAGTTAAACGGAGTGATGTCAGCATGCTTTGCATATTCATGAGAGCATGCTGAATCACACCTAAGTCTATCACGGTCCATGTAAGACAGTAGGGGGCGTGTCTGTAGGCCGAGACCTGCAAGCGGACACGCCCCCAGAAGTGTAAAAGTGCCCAAAGTAAACACCCACAACAGAGTCCACAGAAATGTGAATAAACCCAACACAACACATGCCCCCACAGACTATGAACATATAATATATATAAATGAACATGTTATATATTTTTTTTAAATTGTAAAGATGTTTAACCGTGAGTGCGCTCGTTTGCGCGGGCGTGCCCGTAGCGCAGCTACAGTTAGCAGTGAGTGGGAAAGCATATAAGCACTAAATATGCAAAATAAGCCACGAAGCAATAGTGTAGCGGTAGAGATGTTGGCTGAAGAGCAGGCATTCATGGTTCGAGCCCCCACAACACCAATTTTTTTTTTTGCAAAATAAGCAGGAAACAAGTCCCTAACAAATATGTACACATAAAACCACAATTTATATAAAATGTAATGAAATATCCCATTTATATTGAAGAAATGTGAGGTAACAAAAGAATAAAAAATGCCAGATGTGCTCATAGCTGAGCTACAGTTTAACAGAGTGAGTGCATCTGCTCGTAGATGAGCAGTGGTTTAACTGGTGCAAAATGAGTGCCCGTAGCTGAGCAGTGGTCTAACATGCTAAATCTATGTGCCCCTAACTGAGATTAGCGTAATATGCATGCCGATAGCCAAATGAGGCTTAAAGCAGCATATCCCGTTTGCGCGGAGCTGCGCACCGTGCAAACAAGCTAACCAACGGGCACCGTTGAGCAAGCCGTATCAAAACTGCCTTTACACAGACACACCCATCAGCATGTCTAGACAGTCATGAAAAATAAAAAGCAGTGGCCAGGTTCGAACCCAGGATACTATACACCATAGTCAAGGTACAGAACCACTAAGCCATGACAGCAGTACCTAGAATTGCAATAATAGCTAATATATAGGAATGAATACAAACTGGAGCATGACAATGCAGGTTTACTGAAGTTGATACAATTCCAAAATGGCCAATCACAGACATGTGCGGGAAAAACGGACCATATAAGCCCCATAGGCGGGAATACACAGCATAAACGATTTTAGAACTGACCTGCAGGCAGAATGACAGGAGTAGGAGAGGGTAGTTGCTTTCAAGCACAGAGGTGGGGTGTTGAGGAGTCCAGGTACATGGTCTGGCTCCTAGTCCATAATCATGAGGCCCAACTCATGCAGGGCCAGGTCCTCTGGGGAGCATACAGGGCCGAGGCATGGGACCAGTTGGCTCATGATCTCACCAGTGCCACAGGGATTCCAAGGACTGGTGAGCAGGTCCGTCACCACCATGCGGACCTGAAGAGACGCAAGCAGGACCAACTGAACCTTTGGATCCAGAAGGCCCGGCAAACACCCAACGCCCCACTACTGAGTAAGTAACATTTAATTATGTATGTAAGAAATTAAACTAGCTGATATTATGGAGATGTGTATTCCAATATTACTTCATTTATATTACAGCTGCAGGTGTCCGTTCTACGAACCGCAGAGCCTATGGCGATAGGCTGGTGCGGTTGCGCCACCAGGCAGGTCAGTAATCCACTACCAGTAACTGTAAAGCCAGTCAGCAAAAGAGTGCAGTGTAGTCAGTAAGGAATAAAATCTGCAAGTACCAGTGTGAAAGTGTATGCAAGTATTGCTTGATTACAAAAGTGTGTTTCAGCCTGTAAGTTAAACCGAAAAATGAAACTGTCTGACATATATTCTGAAATAAAAATGCCCTACCTGTAAGAAAATAGTACACAACCTGCAGCAGGCTGAAAAGTATAGCTGCAGAAGATGATGAAATCACATGTGTGAAATATATCCCTATGGAAATACTGAAACATGACAGAAGTGAGACTGCTGGAAAGGATTGTAATAACTACAGGTAAAACATGTCAATAAAGCCTAGAAGTAAGTACCATCCTGAATAGTAAAATGAAAGCAAGCGAGAGAGTGTGAGAAAGTGTCATGAATCCAGCAATACAGTAGTAATAACCCCTGAATAAAGTATACTGCAGTCAAGACAGAATGAAATGCATGTAAGATTCAAAACCAAACAGCTAAATCTGTTCAAAGTGTTGCTGCATCTTGAATGTGTATCCCAAAATCTGGATATGTTGCTCTCAGTCTGCAATATGCAGATAGGATGATTGTCTGATATACCAAACATCCACACTTGTCTACAGCTATATAAAGCAAATATAGCAGGATGATGTAGCTGAACAAAGCTAGATATGAATATGTATGAAGAACCATAAAATGTATATTGATGTTGCAGTAACAGTCCTATCACCTAGTTGAAATAGTTATCATATAGGAAACTGTAGTCAGAACAGTAGTGTGTATATAACTGTAGCTATTAGAAATGTACAGCATATGTATTGTTATTCGAAGGTGTTAATATTACTTTCTTTACCCCACCCTATAACCCATTCCACGTGAAAATGGTATGTGCAATCACAATTAACACCCCTGGACATTTGTCCTGTTGGGTCATATATATTTGCATGTCCGTTGATGCATCTGCCCTGTTCATACATCCACACCTGATGACCTGTTGCCATCAATTAACCCTGCATGTTGTTGGACTGTGTATTTCTGTTCAAATTATGCATGTGTTATGCACGCTGCTCAATGGTGTGATTATCTGGGTGTTTGGTTAATGGGAATACTAATGCATGCTGTTACAACTAATTGTGAATGGTATTATATGTCACTAACCCAAACTGTCATGACATAATGCAAAACATAGGACGACAGGGAAGGCGGGTTCCAGTGGACCCACCTCTCCCACCTCAGCTGGCGAGTGCACCTGGCACTAGTGCCGAGTCCGGACCCTCCTCCGGTGGCCCTGTGCCACCTGCGGGTGGAAGCGCTGCAGGGGATGGGGCTCACCCCCCTCTGCAAGTGTGGCTGGAGGAGAACCACCACTCACCCTCCGTAGCGTCCGGACTGTGGTGCATAGGGAGATTTGGGACTCTGTTCTCGAGCCCCTACGCCAGCTCGAGGCATGGGTGGCGCAACTAACGGGCATGCCTGTTGCCCTGCCTACACAGCCCCCAGCACAGCCCCGTCCTGGGAAGTGAAGGAACAGTGGCAACTGCCTATGGGTGGGGATATCAGTTCCACTGTTGCCATCTGTGGGCTCATGGGCTCTGGATATCCAAACCTCCGTCCCCGTCAATTGTGTAACCCCCCCCACACGTGTCATACACCGCCCCTGTATGCGTCTTGTTTGTCTTGTCTGTTTACCTACCCAACCTACCTCCCCAGCTGTACCGACTTCCTTTGCCTGACATACCACTCTCACCTGAAAAAAAAAAAAAAAAAGGGGCATTCTGTACCCACAAAAAAATTACGCCCCATACATAGCTGCCCATTCCGCACACATGTCTGCTGGACAGGGAACCTATCAATTACAACTGGCTGTACAAGTATTATTGTTGTCCTGACACCTCTCTCAGGGGTGGAAGGTTTCAAATGTCACACCAAATTACATACATATGCAAAGCTGTTGCTGATGAAGAAATGGGCAGCTATGGGCCTTACCTATATCCCTCCTGCACATCCCAAGCTTGTTTCCCTACTGTCTTACCCTCTTTGTGACCCCTTTTTCACCACTTTCCTGTCTCCCCATTTTCTTTTCTTTCAAAGAAAATAGCGCTGGTGTCTTGCAAGAGTAAGCACATTTAGCGGTTGTAAGCGGGTGTGCGCTTGTGTGCGCGGAGCTAAACGCCAGTGCGCATGCGTGAGCTCCGCGCAAACCAGCGCTAACCCGGTTACAACTGCTTAAAAGTGCCTTAGTCACTTTGATTGACAGGTCTTGTAGTCAGTTCAGAAGCAAAATAAAATCCCACTGGCAGTCCCGAACCCAGGACCTTGGAAACAGTAGTCTGCATGACTTACCACTAGGCCATGAATCTTATACAAGCACATTTTGCTAAAATAAATATATCATGTAATAGTAGGAATGAATGTAAAGGGAATATAGATGTGTAGTACACAAAGCATGCCATTTAGAATTACTATCAAAACTAGTGGATTTCAATAATAGTAGTGTGTGAACAGAAACAGCCATGCCAGTTGGTAGCTAGTAGGTAATAATGTCACTATAGCACCTTTCAAGCCACACACATACTCACAGCAGGATAATCACTGCCCATACCCCACAACCTCTTACAGGAACACATCTGGGCCAAGTAATAAAATATGTGGAGCAAAGGCCCAAAACCAGGGACACATTACAAATAATGTTACAACAAATGCAGACAGTTTAGAGAGTAACAGGGTCTGCATTTTGTGGGATGTTTGGAAGGGTATGAAGTCTGAAACTTGAATATTTGTCACCATATTCTGACTGGAGCCCAGAGTGATTTCCCAGAAAAAGGTGTGCATGAGATATTGACCAAAATATGAGGCAGAAATGTGGACAACCTGCAAATATCTGTACACATGACGGGTCTGACACCACCATATTTGAATAGTTAAGAGCCTAGACATAGCAACAGTGAATGATTTACAGGGATGCCCCACAGACTCCATGTGAAATGTACAAACAGTAGGCAGAAAGGTGTAACACATGCAATGTTAACTATGGAGTCCTGAAAGTATTCACCACTTGCATGGCAGAAAAAGTGTAGTAATACATATGCTCATGCTAACCCACAGTCACAACTGCAGCATACCAGACATTTTAATGGGTGTACCCCACTGATATGTACCATTCCATGAGGCAAATAACAGATGAACCTGAAAGTCTCTGGGGCCTGCTCAACAGCATACTCAAATACCCTAATAGATGTCAAGGCCCACACCATGGCCAGACCACACTGCATGCTGTAACACCCTAGCAGATATAGCAAGCATTCCAAGGTGTGAATGTACATGGAAAATAGGAAAGCTACAGCAGCACACTACAGTCAGGACACCTAGCAGGCATACAAGTCGTGACTATAAAGGGCAAATATTGAAGCCTTAGCAACAAAGTGCAAGCAAAAGTGAAAGGAAAGCACACACACACACATTAACAGTAGTAGTAGTTGTAGGTGTCAGTGTACATACACAGTTAGTACAGGAAACTGGAGAAATGAATGAAGGAATGTTAATCTACAACACACCTGGAAATATGAGAGAGATACCAACCTTTACACTCACAGAACATTGTCCACAGCATAACTGCATGGTCCCTGCCCTTAAAATCTAAAAAGGGCTACGCCTATCTCGCATACCTTTTTATAGCACTGCTCTGAAATCACAGTGAGAACTGCAAACAGTACACAACTGGCTGCATGCAATTAGCAAATGCTGGCTAACAATTGGTGCAGAGGCCATCACATGGGCATATGCAGATACCTACAAAAGTATGCTGTACTCCCAGTCCACACATGCAATACTTTCATTGCACCCTGAGAAGGACGTGAGAGACAGACAGACAGACAGACAGAGAGAGAGACAGAGACAGAGAAAATTGCAATTAAGCAGACACAAACAAATTGTTCAGCAACAGCCACCTGAAAGCTGACAACTGGGAAGTGGAGCAGCAGGACAGAGAACCAGACGGCAACACAAGCAGCTGTGACAAACACAGGTAATGTAAAGTAATACTATAAAGGTCTACATACTGTGAACCCTCCATATGTGTCATTGGTCTGTATCCATATGTATATGAAGATGTGTACAGGGCAGGGGACATACAGCAACTATCAGTGAAGGCTGTACATACATTTGTATGTGAGAGCATCTATGTGCACATATCAATGTTGGTTGATTGTAGGTTGTAGTGCCATGTACAAAGTAGGTTTCACAGTTATGTATGTTTAGCAGTATGTCAGTGTGTGTATACAGTATGGTAGACAAACATGTTGATATACCTGTCTATCATATGGATACGTATGTATGTCAACATATGTATGTGTGTATATATATATATATATATATATATATATATATATATATATATATATAACATGCATATATGTATACATACATAGAGAGAGAGATGTAGGAATACATAGACAGATGTAGACAGAATATTGTACAAACATATATATGTAATGCACACATGCAGATATAGATATATGTAGATACGTATACATAGACAGACTGATCTGACTATCTACAGGTATGACTGTATATGACGACCTTCAACACACCCTGTCCCACCCCCTCTGTCACTCTCACCCCCTCTGTGTCCCCCCCCTCTCCACATCTATAGCAATATATGTACATCAATATATATATGTGTATATGTATACAGACACATATATATAGATATATATATATACATATAGATATATCTATATACATATATATATATATATATATATATATATATATAGAGAGAGAGAGAGAGATAAATTCTGAGTGAGGCACATGTGTACAGATGTATTGCAACAGGTGCCTGGTGACAAAGGCATGGAGTGAACACCAGTGTCAAAACCGGAGTACCATACCACATTCCAAATCACCTACACCAGTAACCACCAGATATGTGATTGGCTGCCCACCACTGCATGTGTCAGGGGTGAACAGGGTCATAAATGTGTACAATAGTGGCCCCAATGATATTCACAGTGGCACACTATCCCTGGAATACCTGCACATGGTATGTGTTAGCGAACATGGTGTGCCAGCTATGGATATGTAGGTCGGTGTACCCCTCTACACCATATAATGGATGCCATGGTATGGACCTCACATGACAGCTACAGATATGGAGAAGGACACAGTGACATGTACAACACTGTGACAATGCACTCAAACACATTATCAATGCACAGTGACTGACAACACCACAGAGTACACATATACTACCCACATAGAGATTACCACTCCCGGATTTACATATGTAAGTCGCACCCATGACAGATGTCCAACAACCATAGTAACACCTCACACCATCCACAACCTAAATGACTGCTGTGTGTCATCCGTGCCACTGCAATAGAGTGCACATGTGGAGGTAAAAGTTCCTACCCACAGATAAGACATACCCTGCAATAAACCACTCAGTGTTAAGAAGCAAGACTCCCCATGAGTACATGTCACACATACCCCTGCTGAATGTTAGTCAGATAGGTAATATGCCATATGAGTCACCCTGTGTAACTGTGTGACAGCAGCAGGTACCATCACACCATGTGTCACAATGGTCAGGGTAGCAGAACAGTACGCTGCTGTAGTCCCAGGGGCAATAGCATATTGTATAGTATTGTATTGTAATGTAATGTATTGTGTTGTATTGTATTGGTATGTTGAGGTGCCTCCTTCGTGGAGTGGAACCACTGCTGCTGTGCGCCAGTGTACAGGTACATATCCTGTAGTCAGGCTAGTGTTACATAGCACTTCTATATGTGTGTTTAGCTCCTGTCAGAGTTTATGTAGCATGCAACTGGGGATACCATCAGGTCCCATTCATGTTGTGTATTCTGCTGTCCTGAGGGTGGCTCTCACCTGGACATCTGTGATGACAGGGAGGTTACAGTCAGCTGGGATAACTATGTCTTATTTTGGGGGAGAGGGCGGGGTGACACCTGCACTGAACCCGTCTGCCACAATGTTGTCAATATCTGTGGTGTCAGTGAAATATTTGTTGTTGTGTACTAACTATGGGCATAGAGGATGGATCCTGACCAGGTTGCTAACATAACTGAAGAAGGCCTTCTGGTTATCTGTAGTGTCCCTCTTGATTTCCCTCTCAAAGTTGCCCATGGATGTTTGTATGATGGAAAATAGATCCTTACTAGTGCTGCTCAGACATGCCCTCCCTTTATGGAATTATGCTCTGTCTTGCAGTAGCTTCCATCTTCTGTAATACAATCTGTCTATGGCTGGGGTCCACCAGAAAGGATGCTGTCCCTTTGTGGAGAGTGTCTTGATCATATATGGGATTGCATGATCCATGCATTCTCGGAGATGTCTGTAGAAAGCAATTGTGTAGGGGTCAGCATTGTGGGTTGTATCTGCCACTGGCCCAGTGGGCTGAAAGGATACCATGTCACTGTTACAAAGTGTAAAGTTTGCATCTGTAATGTTATTAACTATAGTAGTTTGTGCTGGTGGTGGAGGTGGGATATGTATATCCAGGGCAATCAGTGTGTGGTCAGCTCACAGTAGTTGATGATGTAGGCCATACAGTACCTAGATACAAACCCTCAGAGTGAGGAGGTGCTCTTGACCTGAATCAGTGTTCTGACTGCTGGGGTTTGGTAGTATGTCATATGGAGTGTGCCAGGTACTGTTGCACAGTTGCTGGCTGAGCACTGATACCTGGCCATTTACATATGCATCCACCAATAGACAGACAGATGCTATATATGTGAGATATGTTGTATCATAACAGTCGAGTAGCATGTGTAGTATGTGTGCCAAATTCTGCTGACATATATTGCTGATATCAGGTTATTTTCTTTCTCAGGTACATGGCCCACCCGCGGAATCCCACTTACTCCACAGCTGAGGATGAGGAGATACACCAGAGCCTGGTGCGGGATTATGCAATACTCTTTTCCCACACCAGCCAGAATCAGCAGGAGAGGGCTGCACTGTGGCAAGACCTTGTCCGTCGGGTAATTGACATGGGCACGCATAATAGGACATATGAGCAGGTACGACATCACTGCAGTGATTTAATCAGACATGTCCTTCAGCGTGCGTCGGATATCCACAGGCAACAGGTCGCCACAGGTGGTGGGGTGGCTACACATCCCCACTCACCAGACTGGAGGGACTACTCATGAGTGTAGTGGCTCCAGTCCCCCATCAACAACAACAGCAGCAGACATGCATTATGATGGAGGCTGGAGCCACGCAGCAGCAAGACAGTGAACGTGCAGGTAATATGCCATATGTATAGTTGACTGTTGTGTACACTGGTAGTTAATGCATGTGTGAGGTGTGTCCTTGGTTTGTAGCTGTCACCATAGTATTTAATGTGCAAGTCTGATATCCTCAATATTAGCAGCTGACCTGTAAAAGGCGACTGTTGTACTACTGACCTGTATCATACTCAGTAACAATGGCACAGTTGTGCCCACTGACATTAGTTTCTTCACGTCTGCAGGTCCCTCTGGTATAACAGCAATGCAGCCTATCCATGCTGGTGAGTGTGTATTAACAATTCCTGTAATAGTTTTGATAGTATTAGTACTATTTGGCTCACTTAGTAGTGCTCTTTGTATGCATGTAGGTGTGTCTGCGTCTGTGTGTTGATATCATGCATACTGAGTACTGTACAATTGTGTGAAACTGTGTGCATGTGTGCATGTGTGCACCTGTGCATGTGTGCACGTGTGCATGTGTGCATGTGTGCACCTGTGCATGTGTGCATGTGTGCACCTGTGCATGTGTGCACATGTGCATGTGTGCATGTGTGCATGTGTGCATGTGTACATGTGTGCACCTGTGCATGTGTGCATGTGTACATGTGCACGTGTGCATGTGTGCACGTGTGCACCTGTGCATGTGTGCACGTGTGCATGTGTACATGTGTGCACCTGTGCATGTGTGCACCTGTGCATGTGTGCATCACTGGTAATATGTAGACATCGTAAACTGTGTTTCCTGTTTCCCTCCCACAGGTTCTGGTGCTGCTCTGGTGTCATGTAGCAGGGAACCTGAATCAGGTGCCGTGGGTACTGATAATGATGACATCTGTGTAATGGCACAGGAAGGTATGCCAGGGTCCGCCATTGGTCAGCCGATTGACAGTACACAGCTGTCGACCCCATCAATGCGCACAGTTATCCTGCCAATACACCCTTTGTCACCAATGTCCCTAGGTGATGGACAGCATACAGTGGGCATTGACCAGGGTAATGTGGTATCTGTGGCACATGCCTCCCCACACAGCAGCCATGGGCATGGCCCAGAGATGGTACCACACAGACAGATGTCCAGGGGTTCTCGTGGGAGCATCCGTGGGCGTACTGCCCCTGTCAGACATGCCCACAGAGGTCTTACAACCTCAGCTATGTTTCGGGCTGTCATGCAGGCACAGTCACGTATGGAACGGTACACCAGACAGGGTCTGAGGGAGCTGACAGCATGTTGCACAGCCATGACTGACAGTATGCGTGACATTGAGGCTGCCATCCGTGATTTCACCGATGTCATAGACAGACGTTGTGGGGACATATTAGACCGGTTCCACAACTACATGTCCATGAGCCAGGGCGATGGTGGGCGGTTGAGGCGTTGACGTGGCCGTATGCCAGCAACAGCAGCAGCTGGCAGTTGTCGCGGACGACAACAGGGCCGCGGCTGCCCCCATAGTGCCAGCAGCAGCCCCAGCAATGCTGGGTCTGTGCTGTCATCAGACCGCCCCAGGAGACACCTGCACGTGCACGTGGCTCTGGCCAGGCCCGACAGGGATCTGTGTCCAGTCAACGAACACCTGCTTCTGATGACAGTACCCAGTCTGGGTTGGTACTGGATACGGTCCGTAGCACCCCTGCAAGGCACAGGTACCGTGTCCGTGGCCAGAGACACTGATCTGTATGACCTGGCAGGTACAGTCTGTGGCTGTCCACAAACACCAGTATATGGCAGCCATGAGGTGGAACTGTGTGCATCCATACACACATGCAAACTGACAACACCTAGGGCTACCGCATACACGCACACACTGCATCAACATTGCCCCACCTTCTACTGCTGTCCCTCACCAACACACATACACATACATGTCAATCGGTGGTATCGGTGGCTGACTCAGGCATACCAAGTTCACACCCTGTGCATATGATGAAACTGTGCCACCTCCTGCAATCTGTAACAACTGTGCAGGTACAGGTTAACATGTTGCTGATGCACAGGGTGACCACATAGATGTGTAGTAATAGTATCATGTTGTTAACAGTACTGTGTGCTGAATTAATTGTGGGTATATCACAGCATGCCTGATGCAGTAAGTGTGTGATTGTCATGTACTGTTGTCTACAGCCATGGTAATTACCATAGTGTATCATCTGCACATGTTGGCATACTGGTGGTAATGATGTCAACAGAAGGCTACATACATAGGTAGCACAGGGGATAAGGTAATGAATGTAGTAATACGCAATGATGGACATGTAGATTGCAAGTGGCATGTTGCCCACACTGGACTCTGCAATGCAGATGTTTGAGGATGTTGATATGTGTGCAGTACTACACGACTGGTACAGGACACACAGGAGCACCCTAGCACTGCATGCTCACATCTCATACCATGCTAGACAGCCCCAACACACAAAACTAACTGTCACAGGAGGGAGAGTCCCCATATATGTCAGGGATACTGTGGTGGCAGGCCAGGTAGCATACATTCTACTAAGTATGGAACCACTGAGTGAAGGCTCAGTGTCTGTTATTTGACATGTGTATTACTGCAGGTATGAGCACATGGGTTTCCATCCAGTTATTGTACATCCTGACAGTACATGGTCTGTACACTTGTGTGTGCTGAGACTGGACCCTAGCCATCTGACCCGTGTATTTCCATGTACATGTGCATAGTGCCTGCATATCTGCAGTGTTACCTACTGGAAGTGGTACAGCTTGTTTGTTGTACAATGGACTACATGCAGCCCTGTTTACTGTAGCTTTGTTTGCATGCATGTTTGCTTGCAATTACCCTGGAATACTGATCACACCTGCAATGCATAGTTATAGAGCTTCTGTGGACTCCTAGTGCCATCTGCATAGCTTACTATATGTATGTCCATGTCCCACTTGACAGGATGTCACTGTTTGTCCTGTTCACATGTACATTGCCTGTGACACAGTGCATATGACTTACCTGGCATGTGTCCACGTGAGCAGTCATATATGCTACTGCTAACTAATCACAGGCACTACACCTTCACATATTCATCTTCTGTTGAACTACCTGCTTCGCTAGGGATGGCCTGCACCTGTCACCCCTGGGCTTTCAGATACTGGCAAAGGCTTTTGCTACCCCCATAGTGTCTACGTTAGGCAAGGCTCAAATGACAAACCCACCTTCATTGGTATCACAAGGGATAAGAAACTAAGAGTAATGCTACCCAACGCCAGAAGTCTAAACCTCCAGATGCATGCACCCAAAACTCTCCTTGGCATGGAGAACATCGATATCTGTGCAGTAACAGATGCCTGGCTCAGGGCTACTGAGAGCACACCAGCACTACCAGGTTTAACCTGGTTGATTTCTTTGAAACAGTCACCAAGGCCATTGACGAGGGGAAGGTGGTTCACACAGCCTACCTGGACCTCGCAAAAGCCTTCACAACAATACCCCACTTGGGCATTCTAGAGAAGCTCACCAGCTTAAATATAAGCCCCTATGTCACTAGATGGATTGCACAGTGGCTCAAGGACAGAACCCACATGGTTAGAATTGCTGGAGCCATGCCAGACTCCAAACCCGTTACGAGTTGTGTCCCACAAGGCACAGTCCTGGGACCTCTCTTGTTTGGTATATATTTATTGGAGGTACAGGCCAACATGGACGGACTGTGGCTGACCAAATATGCAGATGACTGCGAACTGGCCACCATAATCGACTCTCCAGCTGACACAAGCATCTTCCAAAGGGGCATCATAGAAACAGACAACTTGTGCCAGAGCCATGGCCTTCAGCTGAACAGTGTTTAGAAAGGGAAATGTGCATCCTGTAGTCTGTTCTCCTAGTTGCCAAAAGGGACATTTTCCTCACACACACTAACCCCCCTCAGCCAAAAACACACACTTGCCATTTGCAGGATTTAAACCCCTATCTGACTATGTTATGACACTCAAGACAGACACATTAGCAGAGTGTGCTATTTGCATTACTGGGAGATTTCCCTTCTCTTGCTGTACTTATAAGGTGCTGACATCATCAGTGTTTAGAAAGGGGAATGTGCATCCTGTAGTCTGTTCTCCTACTTGCCAAAAGGGACATTTCCCTCACACACAATAACCCCCCTCAGCCAAACACACACACTTGCCATTTACAGGATTCAAACCCCTACCTAACTATGTTATGACACTTGAGATAGACGCATTAGCGGAGCGCGCTATACGCATAACTGGGAGGTTTACCTTCTCCTGCTATACTTATAGAGTGCTGACATCATCGGTGTTTAGAAAGGGAAATGTGCATCCTGTAGTCTGTTCACCTAGTTGCCAAAGGGGACATTTTCCTCACACACGCTAACCCCCCTCGGCCAAAAACACACACTTGCCATTTGCAGGATTCAAACCCCCATCTGACTATGTTATGACACTCGAGACGGACACATTAGCAGAGTGTGCTATTTGCATTACTGGGAGGTTCCCCTTCTCTTGCTGTACTTATAGGGTGCTGACATCATCAGTGTTTAGAAAGGGAAATGTACATCCTGTAGTCTGTTCACCTAGCTGCCAAAAGGGACATTTTCCTCACACACACTAACCCCCCTCAGCCAAAAACACACACTTGCAATTTGCAGGATTCAAACCCCTATCTGACTATGTTATGACACTTGAGACAGACACATTAGCAGAGCGCGCTGTTTGTATTAATGGGAAGTTTCCCTTCTCCTGCTATACTTATAAGTGCTGACATCATCGGTGTTTAGAAAGGGAAATGTGCATCTTGTAGTTTGTTTACCTAGTTGCCAAAGGGGACATTTTCCTCACACACACTAACCCCCCGCAGCCAAACACACACACTCGCCATTTGCAGGATTCAAACCCCTACTTAACTATGTTATGACACTTGAGACGGACGCATTAGCAGAGCGCGCTATTTGCATTACTGGGAGGTTTCCCTTCTCCTGCTATACTTATAGAGTGCTGACATCATCTGTGTTTAGAAAGGGGAATGTGCATCCTGTAGTGTGTTTTCCCAGTTGCCAAAAGGGACATTTGTCTCCCACAGACTTACACACACACCAACCCCACTCACACACATACTGAGCATTTGCAGGATTCAAACCCCTACTTAACTCTGTTATGACACTTGTGATGGCTGCATTAGCAGAGCATGCTATTCACATTACTGGGAGGTTTCTTTTCTCCTGCTGTACTTATAGGGTGCTGACATCATCTGTGTTTAGAAAGGGGAATGTGCATCCTGTAGTATGTTTTCCCAGTTGCCAAAAGGGACATTTCTCTCCCACAGACTTACGCACACACCAACCCCACTCACACACATACACACTGAGCATTTGCAGGATTCAAACCCCTACCTATGTTATGACACTTGTGACAGATGAATTAGCAGAGCGCGCTATTCACATTACTGGGAGGTTTCTTTTCTCCTGCTGTACTTATAGGGTGCTGACATCATCGGTGTTTAGAAAGGGGAATGTGCACCCTGTGGGGAGGCAGACGCCAAGCACACTCTGGCTAAGCTGTCATTCCCTAGGGCAAACAGCCTAGTGTTGACCTCTACACCCATATGTTTAATTGTCAAATGCACATTATTTGTTGCTGATAGACTGTTTGCACACCTTTATTGCCATAGCATTCCCTGTTTGTATGAACAACTTGTGCATCTGTGGAAGATGTTTGCATATGGGAGGGATCCACTATATCACGTATGTCTCTGTAGTCATTTAACTGTGTGCACTGGGTAGACTGCTGTAATGTGGTTGGTTCCTGGAATAACACGTACAAATACCAGATATGTGTGTCCAACTGCTAAACTGAGATTTGGCCTAAGTGTGTGAGCATGCCCAGTTCAGCCTTCCCATGGCATGTTGTCTGACATATGTCTCATTTATCAAAGTGTGCGAGCATGCCCAGTGTGAGCATTCCATATGCTGAACTCTGCAGCCCACCACATTTGTGGATGAGTGTGAACTTCAACAAATATCACCCGTTTATGGTTGTGTGTTGTGTGTCATGTTGTGTAGTTACTGTACAACTGCTTTGTGTGTGAACACAACAGGATTATACTGTGCCTGCAGTGTTTGCATGGGATACTTTGCATACAGTTGTCAACATCCTTTCACACTGACCTAACACTGTAGTACTGTATAGTGTACTGGTAGTACGTTGACTGTGGTGGACAGTATCCTGGGCTTTAGTGCTATCATTGCTTTACATTTCGATAGTGAGCACAACAGCCTGGTTAGGGGCCAGTTGTGTACATCTGACCATGTTGCATTCTGTTCAGATATGAACTACCTAAACCAGGCTTGTCCAACATTGGTAGTGTATTCCACAACATAAGTGTACATTTGCAAACACTAGCGATGTGCCCTAGTCCATGTCTAATGCTAGTTGGAGAGTGTGTTTGTCCTTCAACACACATTGTAAGTGGAGTTTGCCATGACATATGTCATGGTTAGTATACTGTGCCTCTGTCTACCTGTGACATGACAGTGATACCCAGGATAAAGCTACCATCTCCCATCCATTCATCAAGATTCCTATTGAGGAAAATTGATAAGTGACTCTATGGGTAGCCTGTACTGGGAGTTCACTCATGGGTGGGGTGGCTTCTGTGTTATGGATCATGCAGTACAGCTTGTCCTATGTAAGTCAGTGCTGTGGTTCAGGTCTCTCATGTGCATAGCTCACTGCCATTCAGATTGTACAAGGTGCAGCATGTTTATTGATACCAGCAACACAGGCAACACATGGCATCTGTGCAAGCTCTTTGATACTCCTGGTGAGGTACTGTTGGGGACTTTACGGTTGATGGAGGTGTCTGCTGAGGTACATCCCACAGGGGCTATTGTAGTCAATTGTACCGCTGATGGAGGATGACTGCAGAGCCACAATGACCTCCCGACAACCTTCATGATTAGGTGGGTATATGGTATGTTTCTGTAAACACTACAGCACATGTTTGTCCAATGCAGGATATCTATCACCTTGTGTCCCCAGGTCTCTCATTACATGTTAACTACATAATGGGTTAACACCTATGTGGTAATTGGTGGGCACTTACTGTATATCCACGGGGGTTGACTATACACTTTTCTGCAATTAGCTTGCTGACATGGCTATGGCACCAGTTGTCTGTTTCTATGTGGCCCTTTTGTGGGATGCTTGTGTCAGCTGGTGGATCATATATGGTGAGCAGTTTGTAGTCCTCTGCAAACATGTTCAGACACAGTCCTTCCATGTTTGCCTGTACCTATGGGACATATATACCAGACGAGGGAGATCCCAGGACCAAGCCTTGTGGGATGCCAGTTATATATGGTTTGTAGTCTGACATGGCTGCAGCATGTCTGACCATGTCTGTTCTGTCCTTGGTCTGGTTTGCAACCCTCTACTGACATAGGGGTTTATATTTAAGCTGGTGAGCTTATCTATAATGAACACGTAGGGTATTGTATAGAAGCCTTTGCAAGGTCCAGCTATGCTGTGTGGACCACATTGCCCTCATCAATGACCTTAATGACTGTTTCAATTGAGTCAAACATGTTTAGGGGCAGGATCTGCACTTAAGAAAGCCACACTGGGTAGGGTCCGGTGTCAGTAGGTCCCCAATATCTTTATGTCTGTGGTACATGCTGATCCTTTCCATAGCTGTGCAGACCGAGCTTCTCAGGATTCTGGGGTACTAGTTTTCAGCATCCATTCAGGCAACACCTTTGTTGAGAAGGACCACTGTTGTCGTACACTGCTCTTTGGGTACATATTCTGTGGTAAGGCTGACATTGAGCAGTAGTGTGATTTGGCATTCCATTCATCTTGGAGTTCATGTTGCACTCAGCCCAGGACACCATCTCATACCATTGCTGCTGTGTGTTTTGCTTTGTAGATGTTGGCTGTTACCTCAGCATCTGCAATGTCAGGGGGCCAGCAGTCTGCTGGGATAGATATTCTGCATTCTGGGGGGGGGGGGTTGCACTGCACCTGTCAGGATGTATGTTGGCAATATGTGTGTGTGTTTGTGATATCACACATTCAGTGCATATCTGTGAATTCCCAACACAGTTCCTACCATCAGTTGTGAAAGCCTTGGGATTATCCTTAGTGTCCCGTACAATTTGTATCTTCATAGGTTCATAGATTCATACTAGGCTATCCACCCTAGGGCATTTGTTAGCCTAGCCAGAGTGTGTGTGGCTTTTGCCACCCCTTGCTATGTGAATATTATGGCCATTTATGATTTGCTTTGCTGTGCCTCTGTCTGGACATGACACAGTGAAGACCCCCAGTGTAACTCTACAAACATCCATCCACTTGGCAAGATTCCTGTTGAAGAGTGTCAGTGAGGGGCTCTGCCTAACATGGAGTGGGATTCTGGTCCAGAGTGTGGGGAGCCTCTGGATTATGTATCTGTCCCCCCAGCACATCCTATTTCATTATTTGTTGAGGTTGACATCTCTCACTCTCACAGCTCCGATGGCTTTGAGTATTCTGGGGTGGAGCATGTCCATTACTCCTGTGTTGGGCATGGCCTTCTTCAACAGGCATGCAATGCCTCTGTGTAGGCAGTATGTGACTGCATTCAGCTGGGGTGTCTACAGCCAGGCAGCATATGACATGTATTTGAGACCCTTTATCCTCTTGGTGAGGTACCTTTGAGGTCTTTCTAACTGCTGCAGGTGTTAGGTAAGGTACATCCCATATGAGGCATTGTACTAGATTATGGGTGTGATAAGAGAACAGTATAGGGGCACAATGACCTCTGTTGACGTAGATGTGAATCCTTTCCTGATACGGTGTCAAATGTAGACAGTCTTCCTAGCCACATTGGCAATGTGAGTGTCACATAACAGGTTACTGTCCACTTGTGTCCCTAGGTCCCTAATTACTCCTTCCATACATAATGGTTTACCACCTATGTGGTAATTTGTGGTACCTTGTTTGGTATTTGGTGGGACATTCATACTGTCCAGTGTCTTCAGGATGGCTGGGTGGGGTTCCTGTGTGTGAGAGTGTGGTCTGTAGCATGCTACAGACTGTACAGCAGTCTTGCCTACAGTTAGTCGCACATGGGTGGACTCCAATGCCTTGTGCATTGTCAGTTACCTGGACGTATGGGTGTGCTGAATATGGATACTCACCCTCCTTTTATGTTTTGTTCCAGGTTTTGGGGCCATGACACATGATATGTGGTATAACCTGGTAGTGCTGGTGTGCTGTCAGGAGGCTTGCAGCAGGTTTCTGTCACTGCACAGACATCGATGTTCTCCATACTGGGGATGGCCTTGGGAGCATGCATATTGGGGTTTACACATCTGGCATTGGTCAGCATTACCCTTATGTTTCTTTCCACTTATGTTTTCTAGGGTGGTGGGTTAGTCTTTTCAGCCTTGCCTACAAAAGGCTCTATGGAGGTGGCAAAGGTCTTATCCAATATCCAGACGCCCAGGGGTAACAGGTGCAAGCCTTCCTAAGAACAGCTGCGTGGCTTGTAAAGCATGACATCCCAAGCAGACAGACATTGGATCCCCTTGGAATGACACCAGTAAGTGTGCCACTTGCTATGACTGATCATTCTGTGTTTGTACTGTGGCATTATTCTTGGTAAGGGTAGGATGCTGCAAACGGTGAGTGTCATACTGGCCTGGACTACATAATCAGAGAGCTCATCTATGTCTCTTTTCATGTAGTCTAGGGAGGTACATCTCAGGTCATTCACACCAGCATGGACTATGACTGCATCATATTTCTACTTGCTTTGGAGTGACCTGCATACTTCTGTTATGTGACGTATTGTGGCAGCCTACAGGCAGCTTACTGTACCCTTTCCCTTGTTCAGTCTGGTGTGTGGGACAGCAGTGTGTCTGACTATGGAGTCACCTATTACAACTGTATCAGGCATGTTGTTTCTCCTTCTGGCCTGTGACTGTTTGGCACACCAGCTTTGTATACTATGTGTTGCATGTGCTATGTTTGGAGGTTGTTTGATTGGGTATCTGCTTTACAGGCCTCTGTTGGTGTGCTGTGTTTGTAATTTGTGCCTCCGGGAATGTTTTTCTGTGTTTATGTGTTTGGTTTGCAGTTGTGATAGGTCTATGTGGGACTGTGTTTGTGGTGTGTGTGGTTACCTTCTCCTCCTGACTAGTTTTGGGAGTACTGAGTTGAGGGAGCTGAGCCTCCAGTTTGGATAGATGGTTGCATCTCTCACATATATTTGTATTTCTTGGGTGGAGTTGGGGGTTGTCTGTGTACTTGGGGCAGGTGTAACATTGCCTCAGGATTCACAGATTCAACTTGTTGTGGCTGGCCTTAGTGGATTGTATGTGTGGACATATTTTATTGCCATACTACTGATCAGTGATTACTTCATTGTTTATGTTTGCTCTATCATGTAGTAGCTTCCTCATTCTCTTGCATGGTTTGGTTATGGCTGGTGTCCACCATGCCAGATGCCTGCGTGTATGGCATTGTGTCTTGTTTTAATTTAGGATTGCATAATCCAAGCATTCCTGGCAGTGTTCATGGAATGGCTGTATTACAGGTTCTGAGGTGTGGCCCATATTTTGCACCTGCACAGGACCTTTAATGGATTCCACATCAGTTTGGAGGAGTGCAAATATTGCTTTACACATGTTTTCCACTGTGGTTTTCTGGCCAGGGACTGTGGTCAGGATTTGTATATCCAGTGTGATTACTCTATGGTCTGGTTTTACCAGTGAGCAATACACTTCTCGCCTTGCCATCCAGTACCCATGTTGCTGATTATCACATCCAGTATGCTTATCCCTCTTGTGGGAGTGGTACATTGTTCCTGGGCCTTTTGGTTTATGGATTCTATGAACTTTTGTCCTACACTGTTGGAGCTAGTATAATGCTCCCAGTCTATGTCTGGGTATTTTCAGTCACCCAATATAATGTGGTTTGGAGGACTTGATATATTTATGTATTCCAGCATAGGCCAGGTGCAGTTCCTGGTGTTGGGACAGTAGTCTGTAGCAGGCTATAAACTGGGGGGCAGTTTTAGCCACTGTTACTTGATCCTGGCTAGTCCATGCTGCTTCTTGTTGTGGTACCAACATGGGGGTGTGGTTATCCTTGACAATTCTTGCTAGTCACCCTCCTTTTGTAGCTTGTTCCATGTTTTGAGTCTGTACAGCACAGTATGAGGTGTAACCTGGTAGTGTTAGGGTGCTGTTTTGAGTCTTGACTCAGTTTTCTGTTACAGCACAGATATCAACATTCTCCATACTGGGTGAGTTTAGACTGCATGCATCTTGCTGTTTCGACTTATCCCTTATCTTATTCTTATCCCTTCTGATACCTATGGAGATAGGTTTGTGTTTTGAGCCTTACCTATTCAGGGCACACTGTGGGTAACAACAGCCTTTGCCAGTATCCATACGGCCTGCACTGATAGGTGCATGCCAGTCCTAGCAGGTGGAGCATCATGTCATGCTCAGCATGTCATCCCAGACTAGCACACATTGGATCCCCTTTGACTAACTGCGATACTTCAGTCAATTATTGCACTTGATCATCTCATTGTCATATTGTGGCATGATGCTTGGTGAGGGTAGGATGTTAGTCAGTGTCCTCAGGTGTGCATATAGTACATGGTGTTACATTACTTAACACATGGCATTCATGCCTCAGGTGGTACTGCAGGGCTGCCTCTGTCGGATGCGCATATTACACTTCCCTGTACATGTTTGTGAGCAGGTCATGTCATTGTAGGCATCCATGTTATTATTTGAGTGAGTCAGAGGGGGTATCATTCCCAGGGTTCCTACTGAGCCAGTGTATGTGCTATGCGTTGCCTCTTTGCCAAGGCCAGGGCATACTGGGCATGCCTCCTTCTGCCTACTGGGGCAGGCTCAGTTTGTTCCTCCTCCGAGTCACGCTCTGCCTGTGATGGCCTTGGCAATGATGGGGGGCTGTTTGGCCCGGCCCTATGCTGGTCCTGCTGCAGCTGTTTTCGCAAGATCATATTATGTAGCATAGCACATACCATGACAATTTGGGTACATGTAGTTGGTGTGTACTGCAAGGCTCCACCAGATGTGTCCAGACACCGGAACCATGACTTCAGCAGCCAAAACACTCGCTCTATTACATTACGTGTTTGTGTGTGTGCCTCATTATGGCGTTCCTGTTCAGGTGTGTGTGCATTTCTGATGGGTGTCATCAGCCACGGCTCCAGTGCATAACCTGCATCCCCCACTAGGTGTCCGTGCGGGATGTCCCCATTGGCAAATGTCTGGTACAGCTGCGTCAAATGCCAGATGTGGGAATCATGGTAGCTCCCAGGACAGCCAGCACACACATTCATTATTATGCCCTGGGCATCACACATGACCTGGCAGTTGATGGAGGGGAAGCCCTTGCGGTTGATGTATGCCCTACCCCGCTCACTGGCTGGTGCTTTGATGCATATGTGCGTGCAGTCTATTGCACCCACTACCACAGGGTATTCCGCTATTTGCTGGAAGAGATGCATATTGCTGGCCAATACCTCACGGGCATTGGGGAAATATACATGATCACCGACATGTGCTGACATGGCATCCAGGAACTGGTGCAGTACCCTGGAGGCTGATGCCTGTGATATCCCCATCATATCACCAGTTGGTCTCTGGAAGGTACCTGTTGCTAGTATTCTTAGGCCAACACATACCTTGGTTTCCACTGGGATGGGTTCCCCTCTGTTGGTTCTGTGTGTGAGGCGTGGCCTGCACAGCTCCACTATTTGCTGCAGGAGGTCTCTGTCCACTCTATAGCGCTCTACTATCTCCAGCTCATGTAACCCGTGGTAGGTGACCCTGGGCCTGTGCACTCTTCTCCGTCTCCTCAGTGTGGGTTGTCTGGCACCATCTGCATTGTCACCACCCTCAGCAAGTCGCCTATGTCTCATTATGACAGCTATGGCAGCTCCTAACATTTCTGCTCTGAGTTCAGCTTTTTCAGTTTTCACTTCTAATAGCTTACTCCTGTCTTGCAGTGTCTCTTGAGAGAAACATCCTGCACTGCTGTTTGCAGAGTTTTAAGTGCTGGGCTGGGCTACTATTCTGCCTGTGTAATTGCCTGCTTCTAATTGTTTTCACCTGCTAGCTCCAGTAGTATTCCCTGCTAGCTTCCTACTAAATCTGTTGCTTCCTTTTTCCTCTCTGTTTCCTCAGGAAGGAGCCATGCGCAAACCAGCAGAAACATGCTCACAGTGGCTTACACGCACGCACACATGCTTACACAGTTCAGAATCTGCTTATTTGGATTAAAACGCGTGCACTCCCGTGCAAACAGTGTTAAACATCTCCCAACACGCTCCCACATGCTCAGTCTGCCTTACACGCGTGCACATTGTCCTACTCGCGCTTCATGGCGCGCACACATGCACATGCACGCCCAGCAAGAAACCTCTGTGTAGGCAACAGTGTACACCTTCCATTTCTTGACTTTCTCATGCTTATCTAGTGTCACACCTCTTTCCATGATATCTGTCTGACATCTGTCATGTAACTCTGACCTCCAATGAACTGCATTTCTTTCTACCATTCCCCCCTGTGATGTCACCTATCTCCTACTCTGTTCCACCCCCTTCTGTAACTCTTACACTACTCAGACTGTGCTCATTTGCTATGTGACAGTGGAATTCAGTATCCTAACACTCATTTGCATCAGATTGCCTACTAATGCTTAGTTGCATGTCTTAGACTCAGCTTCGACTACACGGTGGGCATGTTGGTTTTGGTCTGCTGGTCCCTAAATTGACATTCCATGTATTGCATAAAACCCACATTTTTGGGTTTATAACCTTCGTTTTTATGTTTTATACAGTGCAGCCCGTTTGTGCGGGCTGCGCTGGGTTTAAACATCGGCAATCGCCAAAAAAATATATATATATTTTTAATATATTTGCATCAGGTTACTTTGCCAATGGCCACATATTTGGCCATTGGCATGCTGCCTGACACATATGCACCCTTTATTTGGAGCTGACATGGCTCCATTGCAGTTTTTGCAGAAACGTACTCAGTTGTCAACTGAGTACATTTCTGCAGCTAAAACGGCTCTTGCTAAAACGGCTCTTACACGGGCTGTTCTGGGCTTCCTGGATCGCTAATCATCCTCATTTGCATGCTATTCGGCTGCAAGTGAGGTGATTAGCTTATCCACACCCACTCTGTGTAAGAGACATTTTAGCTTGTCTCTTACACAGACTTTGGGCTGTTCCTGGATCGCGAAGGCTGCATGGAGTCTTACACTACTCTAAGACTCCGTGCAAGCCTTTGTGAATCCGGCCTATACACTGCACTAGGGTCTAGTCAGGCATTACTTTGGTGACCTAAAGTACTGACATCCAGACCAGAAAAGAGGAGACTCAAGCTCAGGTGCTAAAAAGATGTTCCCAATCTTGATATGAATGGTGGAATACAATGGATTTCAGTAGAAGATTTAGGAAATTATATATTATACCATGACCCCCCATTAATATTCCAAAACGTGCACGCTGATTGCGTGGGTTATTGCTATAATACATTCCTGCAGGCCACACTGATGCCTGGCAGACAGGAGGCAGCCTGACAGCAGCTCACATCATGTCTTGCAGCACAATTTCAGTAACTTCAAAAATGAAATGGTGCGGTTTATGACCAGATTATGCAACACCAAATTATTTATGTGAGCGTGCAAAAAATGAAGTGCTGATTTACAAAATAAAGCATGACAGTGAAAGTTTCCTGACGATTTTTCTGTTACCATTTGCATGACAATGGCAAGGTTCAAGAGCTCTATTTATTTATTGCTTTGTTTGACCGGGGTAGTTTGACTGGGCTGTAGTAGCTCCTTGCAGTAGAGACCCAGGAAGGAAAGCTGCAGTAACAAAATAGGCAATTTTATACAAGAGTGAAAATTTGTGTGTAAAGTTATAATATAGACGTACAATAACTAAAAGGTAACTATACTTGAAAAAATGGTGCAGTTAGCAAAATATAGAGTCATTATATATATTAATACAAGGCAGTATGCCATATAAGTGTGGTTTAAAAAATATGGGAAGGAGAAATAAGAGGTGGTATGGGACATATGAGTGGAAAGCAGAGGGGAGGTGAGGAAAGGTGAATAGTGTAGGATTTGCTTGTTGTTGCATCTTTCGGCTTTTCCCGGTTAGGAGTCGCCACAGCGGAACTCCGGTCAGCTAATGACTGGCAGTAGATTTTTACGTGCCGAGTTGCCAGCTCTGACGCATAACCTTCAACAAAGGTACGCCCATTCACACATGTCTCCACACAAAAGACACTTTATCTGAGAATTGAACAGGACGACGTCTTACTGTGAGGCAACAACACTACTGCAGCACCACCACCGCAGTACTAGTGTGGGATTTGCCACACAATTAAAAAAAAATGGTTACCATTTACTACAGGGTCCGGGGCCATATTTTGGTCATCTGTTCTTCAGTTTGTGTTTCAAAGTTGGGATCTCACAATTTCATTTGGAGTGGACGGGGTTACGTAATCATGTATACAAATTTTATGTTAATCAGCGTACAGATTTGTACCTATTTTCATGGGCCTTTGACAAGATATTTGATGTTTTCAGGTTGAGAGGTATGGTGAGGTGTGATAAGTCAGCTGCTAGTTTGTATAAGAAATGGGAGGGTTCAGTTGGAGATAAGACCAAACCTTGAATATTATTACTGCATTTGAGCCCTGCAATCTCTTTCACACTTGCGAATAAACTTTCAGTACTCATTCCACCCCCCACAAGTGTGCATTAATTCTGATGGTCTTCCAACCTCATCTCTGAATCCTTCTGTTAAAGTACTACAATCAGCTGTCTTCTGACTGACTATTGTATTTTTATTTTACTGTATTGGTATTTGATGACTGTGGTAGAGAACTGATCTCAATGAACCTTTTACAGACTCATCCCAGAAGCACTCTCTGGTTAAGTGACTTGTTCAGTCACACAGTTAGACAATGGAGGCTGAAGGAAAAAGCTCATTAACAGCTCCTTAATCCTCTTTGTCAACTACCAAAGATAACTATCATTTTATCGAGTCCCTCCAAAGGGAGTATTTTATGCAATAATGTACTGCCTGATTTCAAATGTGTAGTCCTCTTCAGGATCCTGTTAGTGCTGGTTGATTATATTAATCTGTCAAGAAACGGTCAAGAATGAATACTTGAGTACATTTAGTCTCCAGCAGGAGGCAGATGCAATGATGATGTCTTTCTAGCTCAGGCATTCTTCTCTCTCCCCACTACTGCACGTCTACGGTGGAAACACTAGTATTACATGCAGAAATCCAGCTGTTTCCATGTCTGTAATGCCTATCATGCCAGACGGGTATGAACTGTATGATGACAGCTGACAATACAATCAATCTGGACTACCACTGACTTTTTTTTTCTTTTTAACTCTTAGCCGGTATCAGTACCTTTTGTCAGGCCGGCCATTTTTTTTCTCAGACACTGATAATTAATTACAAAGATTTCCCTGGGAACACAGTGCCAGATAGTGCAAACTTAACCAGCACCTCCTACAAAAATTATTTTCAAAGTCAAATTAAGTCTGTAAGCAAAATCATTTTGTCCAACTGATGTTTTAAAGCTTAGAAATAATGTTAACATTCAAAATAATTTCAAAGGCTAAAACAGCCTGGACAGCACCTTCCTGATGTGTTTTAGAGCTACTAAGTTGTCCATTTTACTTGTGGCAAAAAAGATCAGGCCAGATTAAATAAAGCCTACACTAAGTGTACATGATATGTATTTAAGAACATTCTTAACACATTTTTTTTGTGTTTCTAGTCATTCAAAAAGATTACAGTAAGTGTACACTTTGTGGTAATCTTTATGAATCCCTGTCAATATTTAAAGCTGCAAGAATATCAGTAAGAAAATTAAAATTAGGAGGCAGAAGGTGTGAGTTACGTCTATGTTGTCTGTTCATTCAGAATGGTGTACACTTAGTGTGCATTATTGAATCCCAGGGCACATCTTAAAAAATTGCCAGCATCCAATGAAAATATGCATTGTCAATGAGAAACCTGAATGAACCGGTCAAAAAGTATAGACTCTGGTGATGGGTAATTATCTGACTTTGTCGATGTCAAAACCACATTTTCCTGGAGTGGATACTTATCAATAGTCATCCCCATAAGTACAAGTCTGGGACACTCCCTAAAGACCAAAGTGATCACTCTCCAACCTTCATTATTAAGCACAAAGCTGATTACCCCCACCAACCCACTTACAAAACAATTAGAAACAATAAGAACTTCAATCCCAACAACTTCCAAAATGAACTTAAATTATGCAACTTGTAAATCCTAAAACAACTGCCACTTGAAAATGCTGTTGCATACTTTAATACCAAATTCCTTACCATCCTTGACTGTCATGCCCCTGCATGTACCATTAGAACTAAAACAAAAATTGCACCATGGCTTACAAAAGATACCAGACAAAAAATCAAACCTAGAAATAAAGCCTGGACCATCTGGTGAACAACTAAAGCTCCCCTAGACCAGGTGAAATATCATTAGCTTAGGAATGACTAAAAAAAATCCATTCTACTAGACATAAAAAAAAAAAACTACTACTATAATCTTCAACAAAAACACTAACACAAACCTCAAAAGTTCTGGGCAGGTCTAAACAGACTTCTTCATTCGGGTCAAACTACTACTCCAACTCCATCCACTTCTAACCAAAAACCCCTGGAAGACACTGCTAATACCTTTAATAGTTTTTTCACTGAGAATATACTGACCCTTGCCAGTCAATTAACTTCCATTTGTTCTAATTTCCTCACAGCTATACCTCCTACTCAACTCTCCTTTAGCTTCCAACCAGTCTCTACCTCACTTATCAGATCCCTAATTAACAATTTAAAACCTACCACCCTAGCTGCAGACCTCTTCCCTGCAGAAACCTACAAAAAGCCACAGATGCCATAGTATTCCTGGTCCCCATTTTGATCAATACACCTTAGCAGAAAACTCCATCCCTTCCATCTGGAAAACATCTCATGTTATACCACTCCATAAAGGTGGCAGCTCTACAGAACTGTCCAACTAAAGACTCATTGCCATTCTCTCCCCACTGGCCAAAATAATGAAGAAGTGCATCCATAAACAACTTTTGCACTATCTCAATCAGAACAATTTTACTTGCTAACTCTCAGCATGGCTTCAGGCCATATCACAGTACCACCTCTGCTCTCCTTTCTTTCTCTAACACCATAACCTTAACAGAAATATCAATAAACTTTCCTCAGCCCTATTTCTTGACTTGTCCAAGGCCTTCAATATGGTTAACCACCAACTATTCATACATACTCTGAAAAGCATATCCCTGGATAACCATGCTATTCAATGGTTCTGTTCCTATCTGAGTGGTAGACAACAGGCTGTCCTGTGGCAGAACAAACTATCCACTCTGCTACCTGTCACCCTTGGAGATCCCCAGGGCTCTATTTTAGGTCCCCTTCTATTTTCAGTCTTTACTAATGACCTCTATACTATCATCCCAGATGTGACATGTATCCAATATGCTGATGACGCTACTTTGATCATCTCAGCCTCCTCCCTGACAGACATGCTGACCTTATCCCACAAAACATTCAATTCAGTAGAAAATTGACTCTCTAACCGACTCCTGATTTTGAACCCTAACAAAACTAAACTACTACTCTTCTCCCCCACTCGTAGATCCACCCCACTCTCCTTTACTATAAGATCTAACAATGGTACCATTATTTCCCCTCATACCAAACTCTTAGGGGTACTTGTAGATAACCTCAAATTTGATATGCATATCAACCAAACTATCAAAACTATTAATAAAAAATTAGGCTCACTATATAGGTTCATAGGTGTGTACTAGGCTAATGGCCCTGGAGCCTTTACAAACCTAGCCCATAGGATTACCCTGACATTGTGCCACCTAACCTTAGTTCCCAGTGCCTCTGTTGAGTAGAGCCACTGGAGTGATCCCCAGGGTGAATTTTCTATTTCCCATCCACTCCTCAAGGTTCCTCTTGCAGAGGGCCAGTGAGGTGCTCTGTTTGACATGTATGAGCCATCTATACCATAGCAAGGGTAGCCTCTGAGTTATGAACCTGTCCCTCCAACATGTTCCGTTGATTGTGGTAATGAGATTGAGGTCACTGGAGCATGTGGTGTGGAGGGTTTGGTATTTCTTTAGATGTAGCATTTCTAACAGAGCTGGATCAGACATGGCTTTGTATGTCAAGCAAAGATCGCCTCGTGAGACAGAGAATAGTCAGGGTTTTTTGAGACAGTCCATACAGGACAAGTGTTTAAGGCCTAGGATCCTCTTTGTGAGGTACTTTTGTGGCCTCTCCAGTTGCCGCAGGTGTCTAGTGAGGTACATGCCAAATGGGGCATTGTACTCGATGATTGGCCTAATAAGGGAAAAGTAGAGGGAGACAGACCTCCGTTAGCAAGGACTCCCATTGCCCGCACTCACCTACTCTCAACCCTTCTATATGCCTCCCCTATTCTAACCAACTTGAACAAATCTGAACTTAACAACCTTTCAAGCTGTTACAACCACACTGCCAGATTTGGTACCGGCTCTGCACATAGCTCACATCACTGCCAAAACCTTAATCTAGTAGGGTGGCTAGAATTTCCCAACTTACTTAAGTATAATCAGCTCATAGTAGCATACAAAGTCCTCAACCAACCTGAAAAAACACTTGGACTTAAAAACCTTATTAATTTCTACAGTAACTCCAGGTCACTACGAACATCCAACAAACTGCTGGTTTGCACACTCAAAACTAACAACTCATCCGGAGACTCACTGTTTTCCAACTTTGTTGGCAAAACCTGGAACTCACTTTCAGCTAACCTAAACCTAGAACCCTTGTTAACTCAATTAAAAAAAAGTCTCAAAGGGTATCTTACCACGCAGTGGCCATGTCCTTGCTCCAAACTAGACTGACTCCTCTACTACCCAGTTTTGTAACCCTACAATACTTAACCCATTATCTCTCTCTCTAGTCCCTGATTCACTACCCCCTCTATGCTTTCACCTTTCTATACCTACCCTCACTCCCTAACCTTTACCTCCACTTCATCGTATCTGTCTCCCTTACTCTTTTTCCCTTCTTTCTTTACCAGGTATTCTGAATAAACTTGTTCCTATTGTTGTTAGCCCCTTTCCTATTTTGAAAAGGGCCTACCATTCTTCTGACACCTTTACATGAGCTCTGTGGATTATTCCACTCTGTTGTTCCTGGACCATATTATCTCTACTTAACTAGCCACTAGTACTTGCTTTGCCTCTTTTTACATTCCGCTCTTTTGAGTATTTCATTTTTCTCCTCGACTATCGTATACATAATAGTACTCTACACAATACTGACTTTCACTAAATATCCTATTATCTATGATAGTCTGTCATCCTTACCTTACTAGTCTTTTTAATGTGTATGTTATTATCTACTATAGTCTGCAAACCAAGTTTTACTTTTTAATTGTATTTTATTACCTGTATGATTGGAGCTTTTCTCCCTGGTCCTCTGCTGAAAATGGACATGTATCCAATCAGATTATCCTGGTCAACAAATGTAAAACAAACAAACAAACAAACAAATAAATAAATAAATAAAATATTCTATTCCAGAAACAATTATAAACGTCAAACAAATATCAGCCGTTAAAAAATGTCTGACTATAACAGGATACTCCCTATTTGAGCAGCTGTATTCTGCAAAAAAGAACAACGGCAAATGTCTTAAGATGTCAAATTATATAAAAATCAGCTTTCATTGTGGCTACAAGTGAAGACCACTGTTTTATAATGGCTGATGATATGGTTTGCCCTGGAAAATTACACATTTCCATGAAATATGTTTTATTTTAGGCATCTGAAAAGATGTTAACACTTACCTTTATTTACAGAAGAAGCAAAATCAAAAGCATATTACTGCCTACGGTGGTCTTCTGAGAAAAGAACAGCAAAGATGTCTCGTACAAAGTATCACTCAAATATGCAATCATGTTACTACATGACAGATACTGTTCCTATGACCAAAATATGAGTTTGGATATTTAACACAAATTAAACAGCAGTGTGGCACATAAGGCTGATGAGCTACTTTTCTTGAAAGGACCAAACACTATACTAGTGCACTACTCAAAGTAACCATGCCCAGTGCAACAGCTGATGACCAGGAGTTATCTGATAATCATGATGATCCCCTTCTGGCTCAGAAAGGACCCTTTTAGCCACCATCTATACCAGAGATAATCACAATTACAGAAGTCTGTACATACACACACACACACACACACACACACACACACACACACACACACACACACACACACACACACACACACACACACACACACACACACACACACACACACACACACACACACACACACACACACACACACACACACACACACACACACACACACACACACACACACAAACACACATAAAAATGCATACAGGTGAAATTAAAGTGGACACATTAAATAAATTAGAAGATGTGCAATCACAGTATAGTGGGAAAACATTGTTTTGAGGTGATCACAGCAGTCAAAAGCATCAGTGTTTTAGTAACTGGATTAGACAAGACTTCATTTGTCAAACTGGTCTGTAGTTCAGAATAAAAAAAAACAACACAACCACCCTGCAGCAGAGGTTCACACACTGCCTCAAGCTGCATAGTAGGTTAGTTAATTTCTCTTTCATGGAGCAGACACAATGTTAATCCAGAATGTCCACCAGGTTCATCTAGTTTATTGATGTAACATAGCTCAAAACCATTTATCACCAATGCTTGTGACACAGTGTATGACAAATCCTGGCAGCATATGTGAAAAGTGAAAGCTGGTGAGGAAGTACACCTGATGGCAGTAAATTAGGATAAAGGATCTGGGGGTGTAGATCACATCCCAGGTTGGTCTAAGGGAAGTAAAATGAGGGGGCAGTGTCACCAGCCAACAGCATGCTGGGGTATATACTCAGGGTGACAGATTCCAGGGGTTACACCTCTTCTCTGCAAGGCGTTGGTCAGACTAGACCCAGAGTACTGTGCGCAGTTCTGGAGACCATATAAGGAAAAGGAATCAGGTTGCTGGAAGGAATTCAGAGGAATGGTATCAGAAATACCTGTGGCACGGATGGGAAGGAATATTACCAGAGGCTAGAGGAATTAGTGTTCTTTTCACCTAAGATGAGAGACAAGAGGACGTTATACTGGTGCACAAGATCATATCAGGAAGATGTGAGGGTGTCATTCTGAGTCAGAGAGACAGTTAGGAAGGATGAGTAACAGGCAGCAGATTATTGGGTCTAACGTATTTTTGTTCAGAGCAGATTGCAAACCTAGTGGGCAGACGATGGGAAAAGATCATGGACAGGGAATTCACAGAGACATACAAGAGGGCAAGGGACAGGTGGAAAAATGGATAAGCAAAGATGGGGATGGAGGGGAAGAAGGCTAAAGGAACTTAGAAGGGCAATATAGGCTTATTGTCTTCTTTTGCTATCAAGCAAATATAATGTACAATATAAATCAAATGCAATACACCTTACCATATTTGTGGACTGCAGCACATCAGAAATTACAATTTATAATTTCAATTACCATAATGGGAAAGACCTAAAGTACAGAAGCATTTTGACAGCCAAAATAAGTGAAGTACTTCATTATATGTCACAGATGAGATGTTTGCGGCCTGTTTTACAGTTATCAAATAGTTGGCATAATATAACGTTTTTAAACAACAGTACTGCTATACTAGAAATATTACTAAGGAAGGTACAGAACATTATAAGCCTCAGAAGGACTGAAGACTTACAGACTTGGGAAGTTAAAAGAAAAAACTGCACAAAGAAAGAAAAGGGGGTGGGGATGGGTGGGGAGTAATAAAGTCAAAACACAGTTAACTGACTGAAGGCAGAACAGGCACTATCTTTTCTTCAGTGTGTGTGTGTGTCTTTCGGCTTTTCCCGGTTAGGGGTCGCCACAGCGGAACTCCGGTCCGCTAATGATTGGCAGTAGAGTTTTACATGCTGGCTTGCCGGGCCTAACGCACAACCTTCAACGAAGGAACGCCCATTCACGCATGTCGTCACTCAGTAGACGCTTTAACTGAGAATCGAACGGCCAACGTCTAACTATGAGGCGACTTTTCTTCAGTATAGTGTTCAATGAATGATGTACATAAAAGTATAACACATAGGAACACAACTAAAGAATGAATGGAAACTTAAAAAAAGACAGACTGAGACAGAAACTGTATTTATGCACTGGAATCAGTAATACTGCCCTATGTTTAAAAATATGACCATGTGCTTACCAGAGCAAAGAACCATAGTAATCTGGGTAACAGACTGAAGACAAATCTGCAAATGCAGTGTAGTCATTTGTATGTGATGTATAGGAAAGTCGATGACCTAACAATGCCATATAAGGAAGGAAACACAGATGAAGGCAGAAGTGGTGTGTGTGTGTGTGTGTGTGTGTGTGTGTGTGCGTGTGTGTGTGTGTGTGTATGTAATATAATGTTCAACACTATACTTAGGCTGCAAAAAAAGTGTTTTTAGTCTTGACAACAGTTTGTTGACTAAAGATGACTCCCTACCCCAAATGGGGGTGGGGGTAGGGAGGTGGGACACTAACTGATACATAGAAGAAGACAAGGTGTACTGTGGCCAGTGTCCTAAAAGGAAGCAGAATTAAAAAAAAAAAAGAAACAAACTCATTATGTACATGTGTGTGAAACAGAGCATGCATACAAACTTCCATGGAAGTATTTGTCACTGAACTAATTTTCTACAATTAACAGCTGCTTTGTTACGAACCATACTAGTAATACAGAGCTCAGCTAATTTTGATGCTTAAAACCAGTATGACTGCCCACCATCACCATGTGTATGTTGCATGCAGACGTACAAAGTGGGATCCTTTCCACTTATCTTCCGGAGCAAAATGTATAGTAACCATTGGTTTCGGATGTGTGATTCTATTAACGTGGATATTTGAATAGACTTTGCATATCTTGTTCTGTGTCCAGTGTATACTTTTATTTTAACAAAGTATTTTCTTACTGATTATGTAAGGTCATAACTGAAATAAGACTACTTTTCCACTCTTCCTACCTTAAATCATAATAAAATGAAATGCATTATGGTGCTATGTAGCTGTATATTCATAAATATGCTCATTAGACTTTTGCTAGAAAATGGATCTTGCTTAGAATGATATCCCTAGTCAAAAAATATGAATAGATGAAGTATCTTTGAATGTGCTGATTTATACATACTGTAGTCGTTACTCAATGTCTTCATGGGGAAAAAGAGGTAAGTTAACATTTTAGAGGATTCTACTCCTGCAGTAAAGCTAGTGTTTAGTGGGATGATGTCATTAAGGCAGATAATTGGGGAAAGCCTGCAGAAAGACACAATGGTACAGATAAGATGAGTTCCAGGACTGCAATACATAGTCGTCCAGTTGTGTTAAGAAGCCAGGATGAGCTGGATAACAGAATGGCCACAGCTGCTACTTGTTTTTTTTTTTTTTTACAGTTCCAAATTGACCACCAAAATCACTGAAATCACACTTAAAAAAGCAAAGTCAAATGCAAATGGAGAAGTAGAAACCAAGACAAGGGCCTCAGGAAGATGTGCAGTATTTCTGCTTCCCTGATGACTGGCAGATATGGAAATTTGCACTCTCCACCTCAGCAGGCCCCATGTTGCCCTTATGAGAGGTCCTACAGCTGCAGCCACCATGCTGTTGTAAAGGTCATCAGGTTTACTGAATGCCTGAGGATGATGAAGGTACCAATGACAGAGTGCTTATAGTAGAGAGGAAGGAATGAGTATCAGCTTGCTGTTTTCAGGCTGTGCCTCTGGCCTATGACACTCTAGCTACCCCACGCATTTGTGTAGTGACACAAGATACAAGTCATACAGTGGAACTGAGCATGGTGGAGGGGGATATAACATTGTGAAACATACCATGTAAGCACTGGAGCATCAACTGATCACATCAATGAGCGAAGAAAGAGTCAGCAAGCAGGCGAGTGACTGTTTTTTTTTTTCTGAACAGAAATTCTCCTAAATGAAATTTCTAAAAGTCAAACTGTTTTTTACACAGAGCTCTGACAGGGAAATGCACACATACCTAGTAAGGCATATCAGAATAAAGAGAAATCTTTACGACTCAAATTGTTATTCTTTTTGCTAAAATTACAAAAATGCTGTTTACCTGTAGTAAGAAATCTTAATACATAGTTTTCAGTTTTCCTCATGAAAGATCTGAACGTATTTTTTATTTTCAAACATACTGCTCAACCGCTTAGTGCAAAAGACTTGGACAAAGCTAAAAATAATAAGTGGGACAAAGGCCCCAAAATAGGAACACGTTTTAAATACCTCTTACAAATGTAGAAAGCTCCTAGAATAACATGTCATGTATTATCATGCATTTTTCTGAGGGATTATGAAGTCTGAAACTCAAGTAATTGTCATTAGTTAGGGGCTTTAGTCCTCAATGATTTGACAGAAAGCCATAATTTTTTGATGATCTGATCAAAAATATAAGGCAAAAATCTAGACATTCTGCAAAAATCTGGACAGTTGACAGGAATGTTTCTATACATCTGCTTATTAACAAGCCTGCATTATTCTGTGTTCTTTGAACCATTGTCTAACATATAGAGTACAGACTAGGTCAGGCTGGCAAGCCTCATAAAAGGACAACACAGAACATGTCAATTTATCCACAATTCCACTAATAATTGAAAATAAACTGTATTTCTTTTTTTTTTTTTTTTTAATCTGGTCCTCTGTCTAGAAGCATTGTTAAATACATCATGGACAGATCTATTTACACTTGGCTGCTGTCATAAAAGTATGACTTGAGCTTATTAATCATATGTTGTAATATAGGTTTATTTATCAAGCCTTATATTTCTTTAAACTTAGGCTGTGAAAATATTTTTCCACTTCCATTTGAAACAATTTTTAACTCAAATTTGTAAGCTGTTACCTTCACAAACAGAAAAGTACAATCTGATATTTATTCACAATTTTGAAATAGTAGGGTTTCAATTGTCCCATTTTATCATGCTTCATGTTAAGAAAAGGAGGGGGTTACATATCTGCAAGTGTAGCCTAGCTATTTCACTTATAATCAGAGAATACACACTGCACATGTTACTGATACATGTAACTCAGTGCGAATTGCAGAAGGAGTCACTAGTAGGCACTTTGCGGGTACTGCGAAGAGCACTTCTGGCTGACATCAAAGATTGAAACAATACTAATTTCATGAACTTTAATCATAATTTGACTTTGACTTAGCAATGAAGTCCATTCTCATCATGGTAGTAGAAACCCAAAAGACTTGGAGAAATTGAAAAAAGACAATACAATGTATTACGGAGTCTGAATGGAGAGCTGATAAATAGGCAAGCAAAGGCGAGAAGCACTGTTGGGACTATATTTATGATCAAGTCTTGGTGAGTACCTTCATGAGATGCACCCTGCTTTCACAAAATCTCACCGGGATGACACTAATATAACATATATCATGGACAGAAGTAGGTTAAAAAATAAAAAAAAAAAGATAGATGGGTGCACAAGACCCAGGATAAAAAAGTGCCCAATCCTGGCAGATGCACTGGTGCCAGGACTAGAAAAATGACAGTGTAGAATCCTCAAGACATGGAAAAATTCCTACAATGGGGGTTGGACAGGTCCAGGGGGAGGATGGCCCCCCTGTTGCAGAAAGAAGCAGTAGTCCACAAAAATCACAAAAACTGATATGCCAAAAAAGAGCCATAAAGACGACAGATTGGACTACTGAGGATAAGAAATAAATTATATATTGTTGCTATTATGCAAGAAGAACCAAACAAAAAAGAGAGACCAGCACTCGGCGGCAGCAGGATAAAAGATGTATTTATTTTAGGTTGCAAAAGTCAACCTAACTAAATATGCACAAACCGGTTTCGGCTGTTAAAGCCTTTTTCAATGTGACTTATACAAAAACATAAGATTCCAAAAACCCATATTGCATCCTGGTTCTCCATTTATACCCACAACTTAAAGTGGTATTACCCATTTCAATTTTGTATACAGAGTACTTATGCAGTGTGTTATATTGAAATATGATTGAACTGATTTTACTTTTTATACATATTAAAACATATTTGGTGAACATATTATTTGCATGCTTTTTAAATACATACTTGTTTGAAATATGTTATAAAGCATGTTTTTGGCCCATGATTATTAAACATATTTTGTAAACATATTTTAAACCCCTGATAATGCCATTACTTAATAAAGCTGCTGTAAACTGTAGCCCTAAATCTTTACATATTTATATCATACTTAAAGGCAAAATCAGATAATATGCATTGGAATTTGATTGGAATTACATCAATGACTGCCTTTTTCAGTTACTGTTTTTGCGTTCATTGGTTTCCTAGTGAAAATAACCAAATTCAGTGGGGAATTTGCATGTATGCAACAAACAGCATATTTTTATGGGCGCCAGTTGGACTATAGACATAACATTCATCCTTTTGGTCCTTTCTTATTTACGAAGAAGATCTTTTGTGGAACAACATCCAAAACAGCAAGGGGCCAATATAAATGACTTACAATTTTCAATATATGTTCACATTATTTCTTGATTCATTTATGTTGGACTGCTAATGGTTTTCTTAACTAAATGTATATCAATAATATCTTATGCTGATTATTAGGTTTGTTGGTTTAAATCTAATAATGTCAACAATGTGTTTTTTACATGGGCAATGAATGTTTCTATTTAGAGAGTGTGTGAACAAGGGCGTTGGCCCATTGGAAGGATCCATTTTGTAACTGCTTGACTATCAGGAACATTGTGGTTTGTGTTTTGTGCGTAAGGCTAGATTCACTTTTTGATTGGAATTACATCAATGACTGCCTTTTTTACTTACTGTTTTTCGGTCATTGGCCTCCTAGTGAAAATAACCAAATTTAGGGGGGAATTTGCGTGTACGCAATAAATAGCATATTCATATGGGCGCTAGTTGGACTATAGATATAACATTCATTCTTTTTCAATTACAACATGTTTTTGTGGAACAACATCCAAAACAGCAAAGGGCCATTATAAATGACTTGCAATTGTGAATATATGTTCACATTATTTTTTGATTCATTTATGCTGGACTACTAATGGTTTTTTAACCAAATTTATACAATTAATATCTTATGCTGATTACTAGGTTGGTTGGTCTAAACCCAATAATGTTAACAACATGTTTTGTACATGGGCAATGAATGTTTCTATTTAGAGAGTGTGTACGCATTAATAGATGGTTACATCTTTAATTGGTAAACAGTTTTATTTAAAAAAACTGATATAGGGAGCTAACAGACGAGGTTAAACAGGCCCAATAGTGGTTGGTCCACATTATATATTTAATAAGTGGCAAACACAAGTGTCGTTTCTTAACAACTGAACGGTTTTTTAGATCAAGCATGAATGATTTGTTCTTGAAAGTGAACTATATATCAATATGTGTTTAAACTTTATTCTCAAATGGTTTGGTTTGTCCAAAAAACTGGCACAAGTATTTATTTGAGAATAGGGTTAACAATCAGAATTTGTACACATTTTATAACTAGAAAATAAGCACAGGCTTTCAATTTTTGGATCACCAGTTGAAGGGCAAGTTCTTGCATTTTGTAATAATTTTCTTAAGGGGTAAAACCTAGATATGGACTTATTTACATTATAATTGGTTATTGTCAACAACCAGATTGCAGTCCATATTATTGTAGAACAGGTTCTTTGTACTTTTATAATTTGGTGATTCTTTGCATCCCCTCTTAGGCCATATATTTGGACATTGGCTCAGACTTTGAGATTATAGAACAGGGTATATAGATACATTAGAACCAGTCTACGGATTTGTGGATCAATGTTAGGTACAACCATGTTCCACTATACAAACTGATGGTACATGTATTACAAATTAACCTAGATATAATTTGCACATAGAGTTTTTAACCAGGTGCATACATTAATGTCAAGTAATTATTGTATCCATCAAGATTTAAAATTGGATGCTGAATTTTCACTTTCTTGTTACTGGTTTCAGTATAATAATTGGTGAATGTTTGGATGTTATGATGTATACACAATAAGTTGGTGTCAACTTTATACGCAGAAGAATTATAATTTCAAACTTGATAAATAACTGATTTAAACAATTGGTCCATCACATATATATTTTTTCTGAGGGCATTAAACCTATGATGGTTCAGAGGCAAATAAACTTATAAGCCTATCGGGTCAGTATAAACTAAAATGATTCAGGCAACATCATATTAAGACATTTTAGATAACCTTCATTATTCACATAAATATATAGCATAAGAGTGAATACTGTCATTAGTCTGACCAGATGTAAAATTGGTTGAAATCATTTTGATTTGGTCTCTGGGTTTCAATATATTCTGAGTGAATACAGGCCTTTTTCTTTTTCTTATTCAATAATTGACAAGCAAACCCTGTTATATACGGGTATTAGCTTATGAGGCTTTCTACATAAAAAATGTCATAAAATACCCTTACGGTGGCAGAAACCACAAGTATTTTTTGAAATAACAAAAATCTTTTTCAGTTCCACTGATTGTAAGGGCATTATTAAAGATAAAACAACTTTTCAAGTATATCCTTACGGTGGTCATTAAGATAGAATATTCCAAATAAACAGCCCTGTTGGGCATAATTCCACCTATTGTAAGGAAGCACAACAAAATAAGCCAATCACAGGCTATATTGTGGACGCTTTTGGGCGCAATTCATGTACATATTGTGACTCTTTGACCTATGATTACAAAAAATAGCACAATGTTTATATGATATATTCTGGTTGGATTAATTAACAATATATCCATATTATTTGGCTATACCAATATAATTTTGGTTTTCCAACACATAAGGCATATTTACACATATATAATTTTTGTAAAGTAACAACAAGAAAGTTTATATCCTGATCCTGAATATGGATCTAAATGATATCCTTAAAGGCCTATCGGCAGATAAGGATAATCTAGAAGTTTTTGGACTCAATACAGGTCAGGTATCTACGACTGATATTACTATTAATCTTAAAGAAAAATGTGCAAATGTTTTTTCTAAGTTACAAAGACAAATGAAAGCCCTCAGAACAAATATATGGCATCTGAAGTTATTTAAAGCATACAAAATTAAAGATATAACACCAAGAGGACTCCGTATCAAGTTGCAACCTCTAGTTGCAAACACTGATAATGAATTAAGGCAGGATTGGGCTATGGCCCAACATCAGGCATCGATGTTATTTGTGGAAAGTCTCACCAAATATTATGAAAGAAACATTCAAACCCTTACTACAGAATTACAAACAACCTGTTTAGAAGCTGAAACTTTTTCTGATACTGATTATTATCAGGACCAGTTATCCCAACTAGCTAAGGAACTAAACAACATAGAAGCAGATCTCAAGAAAAGAAAATTACATAAATTCAATAGAGATTTAGGGGATTATGAAAAAGGAACACCCTTTGTGACTTCAAAGAACGTAAGGTTTAATGAGGGCACATACAAACTACCCAGGGGCAGAAAAAGACCTAGACCCATTTTAAAAAAACATGAAAGTAGAACTTTTTTTACTTCTGATGATGATTTTTCATCTACTACAGAAGGTGATGTTTCTTCCAACCAGGCGTCCCCAGTGGCCAAAAGAAAGCAATCCATCCCTTTAGGGGTAACAAATGCAGGGCAGGGAGGAAGCACAAGCACAAGTGCAGAAATGGGTACAACCAATTTACAAACACTTTTGAAAAAAATAACGACACAGTAAACAATGTACTGAATATTTCATCAGTGGTACTTACAGAAACTTAATATAAGGTGTTAAATAAAGGACTTAACTTTGTACCCACTACACCGGTGTCTGAACATTTATTAGTGGATGACATCAATAATTTTTGTAGAACACTTAATTTAAAGTTATTCTTTTCAGATGAAACCAACTCTCAAAGATCTATTGGTTTCAGGTTTGGAAAATCCTCATTTACACCACCAATGGACAAACATGTGTCTATATTTAAGGAGTGTGTTTTGAAAGATTTACATTTTTCTAAAAATACGGAAAGTTGTCGCAACAATCTTAATCAAAAAGAATGTGAGGCTCTTAAGCAATTACAACAAAACAGAAATATAGTGATTACATCTGCAGATAAAGGTGGAGGTATTGTGGTTATGGACCACTCAAAATATAAGGCAGGGGCATTGAAACAGTTATCCCAAACTCAGTTTTATATAAAGATGGTAGTGGATCCAACTCCCAATTTTAAAACAGATATAGATTCATTTATAGATTTAGCCGTGGAAGAAGATATCATCACTTTACAAGTGGCCAATCAACTCAAAGTCTCAGAACCGATGCCACAATACCTCTACTTAATACCTAAGACACATAAAGATCTTATGAATCCGCCAGGTAGACCGATAGTGTCAGGTCGTGGTTCTCTTACTGAACCTTTATCTGCTTTTCTGACTGAATATTTAAAACCATTATTGCCAATGATCAGATCACATATCCAAGACACAATGCAATTCTTGAATATTATTGAAGATTCTCAACTGGACGAGGACTGGCTGTTATGTACATTAGACGTAACATCTTTATATACAAGTATCCCACATAAAGCTGGCATTTTGGCAGTTACACATTGGTTAAAAGAATCAAATCTATACTCCACAGGATTTAACAACTTTTTGATCAAGTTAACTGAATTTGTATTGCAAAAAAACATCTTTTATTTTGAAGGTAACCCCTTTTGGCAAATCAAAGGGACAGCTATGGGGGCATCTTTTGCCCCAATTTATGCTGATTTATTTATGGGGTATTATGAACTAACCTTCATATATGATGCTCAGCGGAATATTTATATAGAATATATGGACATATGGCGCAGGTACTTGGATGATTGTTGGTTGGTGTGGCGGGGTAGCAAGGAGGTACTATCTAAAGTTGTGGATTATCTCAATAACAACCCATTTGACATACAATTTACGGTCAACATTGGATATAACGAGATGGTATTTTTGGATGTGGCCATTAAAAGATTACCGGACCACACCTTAGCAACAACAATACACAGAAAATTTCCACAATATAACACCATTCCCCATGCAACCAGTTCTCATCCCCGCCACATTATCAATAACATCCCCAAATCACAATACCTGCGCCTGAAAAGAATTTGTTCAACTACAACAGAATATTCCAGTCAAACACAAGACTTAACAACCAGATTTGTGGACAGAGGATACAATTTTAATCATCTAAATAAAACAGCCAAACAGTTAGAAACCAAGGGCAGACATGATCTTCTCAAATATAATAGATCCAGAGAGGTTTCTAAGCAGGGTAGGCAACCAATCAGATTAGTCACCACGTATGGCAATAACACATCCTGGTTCAGACAAATTGTTAATAAACATTGGAATATATTACAGTCAAATTCATTTCTTCAGGATATCCTTCCCGGAACCTGCACTTTTTCTTATCGCAGGGGACGCACAATTCAGTCCTAGTTAACACACTATAAAAGGTTTACACCAGGGATTAAACATCAAACCACATTATTTGGGGATGCTTTAGTTGGTTGTTACCCCTGTGGACACTGCAGTTTATGCCAATATATTTGGAAAACCAAAGAATTCACCAGTAAGAACACACCAAAGGTATTTAACATAAAAACTTTTGGAAATTGCAGTTCAGATTGGGTGATATATTTGGCCCGATGTTCTTGTTCTGCTTTCTATGTTGGGCAGACTTCTAGGCCTATCAGAATCAGGATTAGCGAACATCTGAGTTCAATCAGAAATAGAAAAATAACCAATGCTTTATACAAACACACTCAACAACATACAGGAGCATCATTTAGGTTCACCATAACAGATAAAATACAATTACATAGGAATTTCAGGATGGGGTGGCACACTTGACTCAATAACATGGAGAACAAGTGGATTACCACCCTTGGGGCTTTTTTTAAGCCAGGATTAAATGAATACCAAGTACATGAGGGATAGTCCTATGGTGCCCTACATGATATAGGCATTATTATATTACAGCATGATTATTAGGCAGGTAAATATCCAATCAGTCTATTTTCACATACAATAGATTAAATTAAGAGAGCCAACAATAGGCCAAAACACAAAATATATGTGGACACACACACACACACACACACACACATATATATATATATATATATATATATATATATATATATATATATGTGTGTACATTTTCATAGGTAAATGTATATCATATGATTTTTGTCCGCATTTCATTTCAATATTTACATTACAATCCATAAATATTAAACAATCATGGTAAACCAATAATATGCTTTATTATAATAAATTATATATTATTTACATGCATATTATCTGATTTTGCCTTTAAGTATGATATAAATATGTAAAGATTTAGGGCTACAGTTTACAGCAGCTTTATTAAGTAATGGCATTATCAGGGGTTTAAAATATGTTTACAAAATATGTTTAATAATCATGGGCCAAAAACATGCTTTATAACATATTTCAAACAAGTATGTATTTAAAAAGCATGCAAATAATATGTTCACCAAATATGTTTTAATATGTATAAAAAGTAAAATCAGTTCAATAATATTTCAATATAACACTATAACAATATAAGTACTCTGTATACAAAATTGAAATGGGTAATACCACTTTAAGTTGTGGGTATAAATGGAGAACCAGGATGCAATATGGGTTTTTGGAATCTTGTGTTTTTGTATAAGTCACATTGAAAAAGGCTTTAACAGCCGAAACCGGTTTGTGCATATTTAGTTAGGTTGACTTTTGCAACCTAAAATAAATATATCTTTTATCCTGCTGCCGCCGAGTGCTGGTCTCTCTTTTTTGTTTGGTTATTCATGGTTTGGACCGTGCACCAATAGTCCTACGTGCGTGCCTTGGTTTCTTTTTATTATGCAAGAAGCCCAGAATTTCCAGATAGAAAATATACAAAAAATTAAGACATAAATTAGAGGAAGCAAAAATACTTGCACAAGAAAAACTGCTAGAAGCTTCAAATAAAAATTTGTGTTCATTAACACAACAGATTTATGAAAAACATTATATGGACCAAGAAACTTTGTGCTGTTTAGAAAAAGAAGCAAATGAGGAAGTGTGAAAAATATAAAGAACATACGCCAGAGATTTTTGAAAGGAATAAAAAAGAAATATTGACATGGGAAAGAGAGATCTGATATGGTGAATATTTCAGCAAAGGAGAAAGACAACTTAATCAATATGAAAAAAGCAATCCAAAAGATATTCAAAGAGCAATGCAGGAAAAGGCATCCAGATATGGAAAATATCACAATACAAAAAATAAGACCACAAAAAAGGAATGTAGAACAGAAGATTAGTAAACTAGAAGTTATAAAAAAAATAGAAGCTGAATGTATGGAATACCTGTGAAGTGAAGGATTTAGTGTAGAAAGTCTAACAAGGGTTATATCACAGCATGATGGAACAATGAGTCCCCTGGGTAGGGAGAAACAGGAGGAGCAGGAGATGTCTGAAGAAGAAATATAGACATGGGAAAGAGAAAAAGATTTAATATGGTGCAATATTTGTGCAAAGGAGAAAGCAAACTAATTAATATACACAGAGCAACACCAAAGATACTTGAAAAGAAATACAGACAAAGGCATCCAGACATGGAAAATTTACAATACAAAAAAATAACAAAATAAAGAGAAAAAGTAGAAAAGAGGATTAGCAATGGAGAAGTTAAAGAAATAGAAACCGAGGTTATGGATTACCTGCAAAGTGAAGGATTTAGTGTAGAAAATCTAACTTTGATAACATCACAGCAGGATAAAGTGATAAAATCCCCAAATTAAGGAAAAGCAGCGCAGTGGAAAACGTCTGATTAGCTGCCATATGAAGATACTTTGGAGCAGTCCATAGAAAACCAGTACAGAAGTTCAGGTGGAGTTGCACAGCAAGGGAATGAACAGGAAACTGCGGCAACTCTGACACAGTCCATGTTGTGGAGTGAAAAGTCAGTGAGTTCCCATATGAAATAGCAATAGATAACACAAGATGAAACTGAAGAGAATATGACATAGGGAGATGCTGTGGAACTTTCTATAGAATTCCCACAGGAAATGGAGAACAAAGAATGTGCCCTCAGTTTATAGGTTCATAGGTAGGTACTAGGCTATCTGCCTGAAGGCATTTATAAGCCTAGCCAGAATGTGTTGGCTTTCACTGCCCCCTCAGATTAGTTCCCTGTGCCTCTGTCCAGCAGAGCCTGAAGTGAACCCATTGGGCAAACTTTCTGTTTCCCATCCACTCGTCAAGGTTTCTCTTGAAGAGTGTTCATAGGTTAGTGAGGAGCTCTGCCTAATGTAGATTGGAATCTTGCTCCAAAGCATGGGAAGTCTCTGGGACAGGAATCTACCCCTCCAGCATGTCCTATTGATTGTTGTGGTGAAGTTTAGATCCCTAGATCGTGTGGCTCGAGGGGATATGGTTTTCCTTAGGTGGAGGATGTCCATCAATGGACAGGAAAATGATCTAAGAGAAGAGTTGTTTGATTTAATAGAGATGGACAGACATAATAAGATTGATGAAAGAAACAGACTACATAAATCCAATAAAATCCAAAAAGTTAGAAGTCTGATAAAATAAAATGAACACAGTAATTAGAACTGTTAATATATATTCATGTGATAAAACAAAAGTAAATAGGGTATATTACTGTGCAGTTAAATTAATAAAAGCTAAAGTCTTACAACAAAAACACTGGGCAGTAATGGAGAAATCAAATGCCATCATGGAAGTACTGAATAGAGAAAACTATAAGGCAGTTAAGGCAAGAAGTATCACTGTTGGAAAAGTACAGAAGAGGAAACAGATCAACAAAAATTCTCAGAAAGACAGACGTGATAAAAGCAACATGCTGTATCAGAACAGATCAGGTTCTATTGTATACAATTGTAAATAATAAACTAAAGATATCAGCACAGGCAGAAAAACTTAGAAGATATGCAGATCAATATAATGGAAAAGAACAAAATAAGCAATTTAGTGATGACCTGAAAAAGTTTTAAAGAGAACTGGGAAACAAGGCAAAAGGAACTGAACCACCACCAAAAAAAAAGAAGAAATAAGATACATTTTAAAGAAATATCTAAGATCCTGTGGAACATAACAAAAATGATGAGTGGATAGAAAAAGTAAAATAAAGAAGGAGAGGGTAAAATGTACAGGATATTAAATGGGGTGAAGTAAAGATCAGAGAAATTGAAACAAAATTAAGAAAAGCTTCTAATTGGAAAACCCAAGGCCTAGATGTAGTACCTAACTTCTGGCTAAAAATATTAACATCCTTACATGAAGATTTTGGCATGAGTAAGAACCATTTATATGGTCACCCCAAAGAGATGCCAACCTGGTTAACAACAGGAAAAACAATACTCCTCCTTAACAGTAAACCTGCAAGCTTTCCTAAAAACTATAGACTAATAACGTGCCTTCCGGTGATGTATAAACTATACACTGGAATTGATGCTGATAAGAGTTTACAGTAATTTAGAAGAAAATTCTATCATGACAATAGAACCAAAGGGTAACAAAAGAGAGTCATATGGAACAAAGGATCATTTGTTGTTAAATAAAATCATAATAGAGCACTGAAAAAAGGGGAAAGAAATTAAGGATTGCATAGATAGACTACAAAAAAGCATTTGACAGTATCCCACATTCATGGATAAAAGAGTGTTTACAAATGTGTAAGATACACCATACACTGATCTGTTACGTTATAGTGATCATGAGACAGTGGCAAACCACTTTGCAGTTAAGCCATCATATATGACAGATTATAATTCCAGGGATGAAAATTCAAAGAGGGATATTCCAGGGTGGTCCTTTTGTCTTGCCTTTAACCCATTAAGCTGTCTACTTAACAGATTGGGTCAGGGCTATAATTTGGCTACTAGAAAACAACAAAGTAGAAAGACTTCTCATCTTCTTTTTGTGGATAATTTAAAACTATATAGTTCATCAAATGAAGAACTGAAAGCACAACTACAAGTGCTCAAAACTTTCTCCGAATATATAAAAATGTCATTTGGTCTTGATAAATGTGCAAAAGCAACCTTTAAAGCGGGAAAGGTGCAGCACCATGAAAACATCAGTCTGGGACAGGAATGTGATATAAAGGAACTTGAGCAAGAGGGAGTGTATAAATATTTGGGACTTGATGACTGCTCAACAATAAAACATGAATAAATGCAAATAAAACTTAGTAAGGAATACTGAAAATAGCTTTGACATCTATGAACAAAGTTCAAGCTATAAACCAATTTGCTCTTCCTGCACTTACAGTTTTGGAGTGAATGACTGGCCCCAAAAGGTATTGGATCAGTTGGACAGGAAAACAAGAAAAATGCTTCATGCTTATCAAATGATATATATAAATCAGTGTATTCCATTCATTTTTATAAACAAGGAGACTATTTTGTGACATTATATTTGAGACTGGTTATAATATGAAGAGTTTTTTGTATGAATATAAAAAGAAATTATGATCCCTGGAGTTATTATGTGGTAAAAGCATATAACAGGGTGACAAAAAAAGCTCATGTGTGGTTTTGCACAGCTGTTGAGAGACACTGAAAAGACCTTTGCAAGAAATATATAATAATATAATGGACATTTCAAAAGTTTATGATGATAGGTGATTATAGACAGGTGAATAGGAATGCAATGTTTTATTAAAAACAGAAAATGAAAAGACTGTACATATTCCGGGCATAATAAATATTGAAGGGAATGACAGCATGGAAAAATACTGGGGGAACTCACCAAGACTTGTTTTTTTCTGTGGAATAAATCATTTTCTAGATAACTGTGATAAAAAGAAATAGTGGGGAAATGTGTCTTAATTAAAAAAATGTGACTTTAAATGTTACAGATATAATCAAGTGAGTCGGTTATAGATAGACTGTGAGAAAGGAAGAAAATGGATTTTAATGACAATGAAGAAAAAAGCGATCAAGAGGAAAGTGTATTAGAGGAATGAGGAAATGTAAGAAAAGAGGAGAATATAGAAAAAAGTAAAGAAGGAAAAGTTGAAGAATGTTTTCAAGTAAGTAATGAAGAAGATATAGATTGGAAGGTAGTAAAAATAAAAAAAATGCTACTAGAAAAACAGTAAAAGATAGGAAAAGAAAACGTAATGCTATAAATATAAAGGATACAAACAAAAGAAATTAGTGATTGTACGGTACGTACTTGAAAATGTTTTTGTAATAGATTCATAACTGTGTGATCTAAAGTAAGTTGATGTAACTCATTGTATTGCTGGTTCCTTAATCAGCTTGTAAGGCTGTTTGTACATCATTTTTCCGATCTTCCACTACGGCTGTTCGACACTGCACTTACCTGCTCCTCCCATTAACCTTCGCATTGCCAATATTTTTTTTTCTGCTGCTTTGTCCTTCTGTAACTTGCTCATTTTACAGCTAGACCCTCTTACCTAATTATTGCTCTTTCTCACTAACACCAGTATCATTGGTGGGTTACTCCTTTCCCTTAGTATTACACTGTAAGACACAGTATGCTTCTCTGTCTGTCCCCTACTGTCTATAATCACTTTACCTATAAGACGTTATTAGATTGTTTTCTGCTATCTCGGAGATCCAGGTGTAGCACTGCTCCTTCACCCTCACTACTCTCAGGCGCACTCCGATCCTCTACCCTACCCCCATTCCCACCCATTCCCACTTTCATTACACTTATACACTCCCTGCTCCTCCCATTCATCTCCCAATCGAATCACATAGCTCCTTTGCTCCATCTGTAACCCTGTATCTTACATCTACATAACTCTTCCCTACTCCAGTACTTTTCTATTTATATCCATTAGTTAACTACTCTCCCTATTACACTTCCCCACACACTACACCCACATTCAAACTCACTACAACCCCACAACATTAACAATGTTACTTCTTCACACAGTCTCTGTCACCTTTCTTATTTCTACCTAATTACTTCCTTCCATGGGTTACATATTTAAGTTAGCCACTCTCCCATATTAGTCAGTACAACCCAAGAAACACTCCTTCAACCATTTTAATGGGACAAAGCCTCTACAGCTATTCCCTCACAGATCTTTTCACAATAAAGTATTTTCCCACCCAACCATCTTCTACTTTTCATAGTAAATATCTAAAGTTAGTCACAAAGCTAACCCAACTATTTACATGCAAACTATCACTATTCATTCAAGCTGGAGTCACCCTAACCCTGGCCATCAGTTAGACTCCTAACCAAATCTAGCAAATAATTGCTCCAACTGACTAAATTACAAAAACACCCCCATAGCAGCTCTGACCTACTCATCTTAAACATTAGCATAAGGAGCATCCTAAACAAAGTCAAGCAACTACACGCCACCCTCAATCTATATACCCCTGACATAGCTGTTCTAACCAAAACCTAGTTAAAGCTGCACATCAAAGACAGTGAACTACTCACCCATGGTTATAATATTCTTAGATTAGACAGAATCAACAAGTGGGGCAGTGGTATCACAATTATCTATAAGGATATACTAAGCCTGGAACAAATACATAGCTATCCCTCTGATCCAAATAGTACTAACATCCAGCCTACAACTAAACAAGGACAAATGCATTATCATCATCGCAGTTTCGCTCCTCCCAAGCAAAATTCTACCATAATCGAAAATCTTCTTAACTGGCCTTCATCCACCTTTAACGACAAAACAGTCATTGCTGAAGATTTCAATACAGACTGGTCTTTCTGCTCCTCTGAAAACCCATCAAACTACATTAACCTTTTTGGCTTTACCCAAATAATTTCCACCCCCACTAGAATTGACAAACACACACACACACACACACACACACACACACACACACACACACACACACACACACACACACACAAACACACACAAAAATCACAAACACACACTCAAAAGAAATCCAGTCTCGACTGGATTCTAACCAATAGACCCTCCCTATGCCCTGACACCTTTAGTGATCACATACCAACCTACATCCTGAGACACAAAGTTAACACCAAAAAAAACATCACTTACAAGCACATTCACAACACAAAGAATTTCTCCACTGATATTTTTAACTGCCTCTTGAAGCAATGTAACTGGTCCCCACTAAAATATCTCCAATTATATGATGCAACTCAATACTTTAACAAAACATTCATAAAAATTCTAGATAAATTAGCCCCATTAGGAAAATCTGCGTTAGAACTAAACCTATTCCATGGCTAACAAAGCACACTAAACTGCTTATGAAAAAAGGCACAGGGCATGGTCCCATTACCTGGCTTAACAAAAAGCAAACAAACCTCCAAAACTACCAATCGTTAAGAAACACAGTGAAAAAGAAAATAAAACTAAACAAAAAAGCTTACTATTCCACAGCCCAACAGAAATATCAAAGTAACACCCAGAAATGTTGTGCCTCTATAAACCAAATTCTCAATCTAAAACACTCCTTGACCCCCTAACTCCTCTACCCCGCACCCCACTCCAACCATAGTCTCTCAATTCAACTCCCACTTCATTAATTCCATCCTGTCCCTACTTGACCAAAAAGCAACCATACCACTGGTTGTACCTACCACTTCTACCAGCAATGCAGTAGCATTTAGCCTTAAACCAATACGAACAAGCTACATCAACAAACTTCTTCATAGACTTAAACCTTCAACACTTGCAGCTGACCTGCTTCCAAATATTTTCCTGAAACTGGCAGCTGATACCATTTCTTACATGGTCTCCATAATAACAAATCGATCCATCTCTGAACAATACGTCCCCAAACTCTGAAAGATATCCCATATCATTCCCTTACATAAAAGAGTGCCTCAACACTACTATCAAACTATAGAGCCATTGCTATATTCCTCCCTCTTGCCAAAATTCTCGAGAAATGTGTACACTCCCAAATTCTTCCCTATCTGCTCAATAATAACCTTCTCTCTGATACACAACATGGATTCAGACCCAACCATAGCACCACATCTGCAAAAACTACCAAATGAAAAAATACACCAATAACGCAGTTGCCTGTGGATGTCCAAGGAATGTAGTAATCTCTCCTCTTTGTTTTGAGGATTGGGATAAAAAGTAGGCAAATGTATGGCCTGATTTAAAGCTACCCTGGATACCACTTTAGGCATAAAGGAAGGGTTGGTTCGTAATGAAACTCTGTCCTGATGGAAGGTGATAAAAGGCTGGACAGCCATGAGGGCCTGTAGTTCTGAAACTCTACGAGCTGAAGTGATAGCCAGAAGGAAAGCTGTTTTCCAGGACAAACATTGCAAATCTGATGAAGCAGCTGGCTCAAAAGGAGGCAAAGTCAGTTTTTCCAAAATGAAATTTAGATCCCAAGCAGGTATTGGTTGTTTCCTTGGTGGTCTTAAATTCTTAGCCCCTCTGAGGAACTGTCTTAAAAGAGGGTGAGAGAATAAAGGAGGATCAGTGTTGTATTCTGCAGAAATGGCTGAGGCATGGATTTTGATGGAGGAGAACGAAAGTCCACTGCTTAGTAGTTCAGCCAAATATTGTAGTATTTGAGGTAAATTCAGTTTTCCAGGGTTCTGGCCCTTTTTCTCACTCCAGACACAAAAACGTTTCCATTTTGCGGAGTAAGCTTTTCTACTTGATGGCCTTCTGGCCTCCAAAATGACATCCTGCACCTCCTTGGAGAGTAGGGCCTGCTGTGATGCTAAGGAATCTTTCATGCGGCTAGATTGAGTGTTTTTAGCTGACTGTGAAGAGTTTTGAAGCTGTGCTGAGTCAGAAGAAGAGGCATTAGAGGCAGGGTCCATGGAGGGGAATGAGTCAGGCTCCTCAGGAGTGGGTACCAGTGTTGCCTTGGCCAGTTCGGAGCAATGAGGATCATCTTTGGTCTGTCTGCTCTGGTCTTCAATAGGACTTTGGACAGCAGAGGAAGAGGCGGGAAGGCATAAACTGTCATTGATGTCCAGCTGAAAGAGAGAGAGCGTCCACTCTCCAGGCCTTTGGGTGGAAGGTCCTCGAGCAGAATTTTGTCACTTGATGATTTTTGTGGGAGGCAAATAGATCTATGTCTGGCCTTCCCCATTCTTCGATTATTTCTGTTAAAACTTTTGGATGCAACATCCATTCATGTGGATCTGTCATATTCCTGCTTAGGTTGTCTGCCAGCGTGTTTTCCTTGCCTGGCAAGTACTGTGCTTGTAGTTCCATTTGTAAGTCCATGGCCATGTTCCAAAGTGATATGGCCAGTCTGCATAGGGGATAGGAATGTGTTCCTCCCTGCTTGTTTATGTACCACATAACTGTGGTGTTGTCCGTTCTTATCAATAGTTGACCTGGTTGTAGAATGTCCTTGAAAGCTATAATAGCATTTATTACTGCTAGCATTTCTTTTTGATTGATGTGAAGGTGCTTTTCTTTTTGGGACCATTTGCCCTGAATGCACCGATCTGTCATGTGTGCCCCCCAGGCGTAGTCCGAGGCATCTGTTGTGATGACTTGATTTGCTTGAGGCTTGCTGAATGGAAGACCTGTGTTTGCTTGACATGCTTGAGCCCACCACAGAAATTCCTTTTGCAGACATGGAATTAGTGGTATTATTGTTTCCAAACTGTGGCTGTGTTGAGACCATATGTTTTTTAGGTACCATTGTAGTTTTCTCATATGCAGCTTTGCACATGGGATTAGCAAGATGCAAGATGCCATGAATCCCAGCGCCTGCAGGATTTTCCTTGCAGTCAGCCTGGTGCAATTTGCCATTGTTTTGAAATATTGAATTAGTTGCCCCTGCTTCTCTGGTGTGAGGTAGGCCATCTGGGTGTTTGTGTCCAAATTGGCACCCAGGAAAATTATATTTCGAGAGGGGATTAGCCTTGATTTCTCTTTGTTGACTGTGTATCCCAGAGAGTTTAATAACATTATTACATAAGCCAGATGTTTCAGAAGAATGTGCTTGCTGTCCGCTTGGATCAGGCAGTCGTCCAAATAAGGGTATATTTGTATCCCTTGAAGTCTGCAGTAGGCAATTACTGATGCCAGGCATTTCGTGAATACTCTGGGCGCAGTAGATAAGCCAAAGGGCAATGCAGAGAATTGATAATGGGTTGAACCTGCAAGAAATCTAAGGTATCTTCTGCAATTTTGTCTGATTGGGACATGCAGGTATGCCTCCTTGAGGTCTAATGTTACCAGCCAAGACTCCTTGCCCAGCATGGGAAGAAGTTGCTGTAGAGTGAGCATCTTGAATTTTGGTACGATTAGGAATGTGTTTAGGATGAAAAGGTCCAAAATAGGTCTCCAATCTTTTCCCTTCCTTGGCACCAGAAATAGCCTGGAATAAAAACCTTGACCTTGTTCATGTGTAGGTACCTCTTGAATAGCTTTCATTTTTATAAGATCTGAAATTTGCTTTTGTGCCTCTGCCCTTTGATTGTGTGGCAGTTTTGGTATGCCTCTCATTTTTGGAAGGGTATGAAAGTGGAATTTGTAACCTCTGTTTATAATGTCCAGGATCCATTTGTCCTTTGTGACAACATGCCAATTTTTTGAGAATAGTGCCAGCTTTCTTCCTAAGGGGGCTGCCATTTGAGACCTGGTTGGCCTGCAAAGGGGAAAGTCATTGGGTTTGCTTTCTGAAAGATTGTGAGTTGTCCTCACCACCTCTTTGTGTAGGAGCTTGTCATTGTCTGCCTCTGTACGATCCTTGTGGTTGTCCTCTGCCCCTCGGGCGCCTGTATCTGCCTCTTTGGGGTCTGTCCGTGGCAGGAAAGGACCAGTTTTTGGAAGGCCAATTTCTACTAAAACGTGGTGGTTGAACCTGCAGAAATTCTTTCACAGTTTGCATTGATTTAGCTTTTTCCTCCATTTTTCGTAATACTTCCTCAGCATTTGCCCCAAATAGTACATCCTTTTGAAGAGGGGCGTCTAGTAATTTAGCTTTGACATGATCAGGCAAGGTTTGTTCCTTAAGCCAAGCATGCCTGCGTATGACTGAGCCTGTAACAGCAGCTCTACATGAGGCCTCTAGAGCATCAAAACCACATTGTAAGGTATGTTTACCCACTTGTTCTGCACTATGCATCAAATCCTGCAACTCCTTCAAGTCTGGTTGTTCAGGTTGTGACATTTTACTTTTCAATTGAGATAACAGAAACTGTTGGTATTTTAGCATATGAAACTGACAGTTTAAGGCCCTCATGGTTAAGGTAGCTGAGGTATATACCTTTTTTCCCCACCTTTCTAAGGATCTGGAATCTCACTCGGAAGGCAATGGATTTTTGGCAATGGAAGCCTTAACTCCCTTGGGTCCCTGTGAGATGGTTTCTAGGTCAGCAGCATGGCTTTTGTAAAGAAATTGGTGTGAGTCAGGAACCCTGTAGTACCTGTCAGGCTTAACTGGAGCTGGAGGTAGAGAGTCTGGGTTAAGACAGGCCTCCGAGTAAACATCATCTAGGATGTCCAAGACAGGAGGTATAGCCAGAGGCCTGTGCTGGGGTAACAAAATAAATTCCCTGAGCCTTTTCTTGGAATCTGAATAATCCAGGCCTTCCCAGTGGAAGTGTTCCCTTAAGGTATGCAAAGTTTCCCCAAATGAGAAATCCTCAGGGGGGATACAGAAGGAATAGACTCCTCTGCATCAGAGTCTTCAAAAGGGGAGTAAGCCTGTTCCTGATCATCAGAGTGTTCTGAAATAATAGATCCCTGATCAGAGGAGGGGGAATCCTCCTCCACTCTGGGCCTTTTGTCCGGAGGTGGCTGGGAACCTCTGATTAGAGTAATTAAATCCTCAGCCATTTTAAGCATCTGTCTCTTAGGCATGGGGCCTGGAGATGGGCCCTGTGTAACTGGTCTCTTAGGGTGCATGGTTGCTTTAGACTTGGTGAAAGCCTTGATGGAGAAAGAAGAAGAAGGTCTGAAGACACCTTGAGTGGAGGTGGACCTGTCCACATTCTGTGTTTCAACGCCAAGAGTGGCTTTGGTATCTGTAGTCGGTGTGTGGGCCGAGGAGCCTGTGACCTCAGGTACAGGAGACACCACCAAAGATGTGCCGTCGGTAGTCAGGGGCTGCGTAGGCGCCTCACTGAGAACCGGACCACGTGTAGTCGGCTTTGGCGTGATGTCGGTAGAGGCCGCGGCCCTCGAGTGTCGGTCCTTGTCTTTGCGTTTTTTAGACAAAACTGGTGTCGGAGTATCCGACGACATGGTATAGTCAAATGCTTTCCCAAAAAAATGCTGGGCGAACTCCGCCCGACGCTTAATAGTGCGTTTGTTGAATGTAGCACAACAGTGACAGACCGAGACGTTGTGGTCTGGGCCTAAACAAGGTATATAGAGGGAATGGAAATCCTTATGCGGTATTTGCTTCCCACAAGAAATACAATTATTAACTTTGTCTGACATCGGTCTGAGGCAAGAAAAGTTTCCCCAACGGGGTACTTAGCTTTAAAGAAGACTTCAGTTTTCCAAATTTTTCGTAATCTCAGGAGCTGGCCGACCGGCACTTGCGAACTGCTTCTGCTTCGGGCACCGCGTGGCAAGAAAGACTGAAGAACATGGCGTCGGCTGGTTCTTTTATACCCCTGTCGCACTGACGTCAGGGAAGAAGCGACGACAACCGACGCCGGACCTAGACTTTGGAATTCGGCCGACCGAGGACCCGCCTGACGGCAGGAGAACCCATCTGTTATGACTGCAGCTGTATGCACGATAAGCATCTTCAAAACCCCCCTCTGGTACCATTTAAATACATCTTGGATATGCAACTGTTCTGACCCTGGGTAGACTCACTTAATGGATCATACCATACTTTAATCTTCTGTGAAAACTTTCAAATCTTTTCTATGGTCTTAAACAATGTGTATTTACTGTATTAGTCACTGATGAATGCAACCATATGACAGATCAAAATGTTCATTACGACTGTATTGTTTTACTGTAACACAGTGTATTCCTTATAGTATATTAATTTGTTACTGTACCTTATTAACTTACTTGACTCTGTACTGTACCCTCTTAACATGTGTATTGTATTACTGTACTAATCTTTGTGGAGCTTTTCTTCCTGGGCCTCTGCTTAAAATGGGATTCATGCCCAGTTGGACTCTGCCGATAAACAAATGTAAAATGAATAAATAAACAAATAAATGTTGATCTTTTGAGTAACCAGTGAGGTTATCACACAGATTTGTGTACTTAAAAATAGGGTTAACTTAGTTGTAGTTAAAAAAATATGCTATAGCTATCAAATGTATTAAAACAGAACTTTTAGTGAGACCAAGAGATTATGAACAGAAATAAAGATTTTGTCAGTACAGTGAATAACAGTTCTACAGATGCCTTGTATAGTTCTGACTCTGTAAAGCTGTTTAAAGTATACAGTCTTGTGTGCTTGCAAATGTTAAAAATCTGTTATAGTGATAAATGGGAGTGGTATAATTGTTTATTGCTATACTTACTATGCATATTAATATAACTCGGGGTTAGGTTTCTTTTTATTGTCATGCACTGGACGAAGAAAATATTTCACTTAAAAATGATACTTATTTATAAAATGTTCCCTTTCCACATAGAGATTTAAATCCAAATTTCATCAGCATGCTAAAAAGTTTTCTCCTTTTTAGTCTCAGATGAATAATATTACATTTCTTTATACAGATATCAATATAAGACTATCATCACACTATGGTATTTAAACTTAATTATTGTCTCTTCTTATACACACTTTTCCCTGCACCAAAATTCAAAAGATGGATGTGATATTTGGCCATTCTTAAAGGAGTCCAAAGCAAGCACCCACTGTAATACTGAAAACAAAAAGCAACAGTAGAAAACAACCATGTTGAGAAAATACTTTTAATACAAAAAACAGCAAAGCTTTCAGGTCTACACCCTTCCTCAATGCTAAATGCATTTATACATTTTGTATTAAGTCTTTTCTCAACGTGGTTGTATTCTACATTATTAAAGGAGCACTGCTTTTGAAAATCGCATTCAATGAAAATTGCATTACTGTAGTCTTTGTCAAAACAGACTCCGCTCAAGCTAAGTTGAACATGAGGCCTTTTAATTTTAAAAGCTGTTTATATGTATGTTTTACTGCTGTTGTCGTGTTTGATGAAAAAAGAACATTTTGAGTAAAATATACTTGCTAAAAATATTTCATCAGTGAAATACTTAGTTTTATGTATAATCTGAAAAATTGTATGCTTTGAACTGAAGGATGTTTTCAGAATTCTTTGAAAAAGGGTTCCAGACACAGGATCAGAAGTGAAAGGAATAATGCCATTCCATTTAAGTGCCTGTGTGAATTTCAACGGGACTGAAGGAAAGGTTGTCAGCTGTAAGAAAAGCAGAAGGTGAATTACAAAGGTATTTAATTAAAAAAATGTAGTTTTTTTTTTTTTGCAGTAATAAGAAAAAATATGAGCTCTTTTAAAGATCTTCATAGTTTAGAAAATGCAGTTTACTGAGTTTGTTTGTACAAATTATAAGATCAACTCAGGTGTTAAATTATAGTGTTGTATTTTGAGGGGACTCCGTGAATCACAACTGGAATTCTGATATCAAATAATTAGTTATACATTGTAGTCATTAGCTAATATCACTGACATCAGCTCAGCACTTAGATTAATTAAAAAGATACATTTCTAAGTTCTTAACTAGAAAGTAACAGAATTTGGTTTTAAAATAAAAGTTGTTTTACACTGGTTAAGATCCTTAGTACCAAATTCATGTGTAATTGAATAGTACGAATGAGAAAGAGGACATGTTTGATTTCTTTTTTTTTTTTTTTTTTAAAAAGGGGGATAAAGGTGTTCTAGTCTTGGATTATTTTAGTTTATTGACATCACCCTCCTCATTTACTTCTCCTATGATAAATGGATTACCCAGGTGTACTCAGACTTAAGGAAGACAGGAAATTATTAACATCATAAGAAGAAATGTATGGTTAAGAAGATAAACACAAATAATATCTACAGTACCGACTGCCCATATAGTGGTCCTTTATTAGCACTGTTGATTTGGAGCTCCTGTCCTGGTTTTAGTGTATACAAAATTTCTGACTGAACCTTTTCAGTTTTTTTAAGAAGGCAATTCCTAGACATATGAGTATTTGCTTATTTGTATGCTACATAAGAAAACTAAAATAAAAATAGCAATGAGTTATTCAGCATGCCTACAGAGAGCAAGGAGCAGACAGCTTACCTCCACAGTGAAGTCCCAAAACAACTATTCTCCAAATACAAAGAAAAAGGTAGGAAGCTCCTTTGGAGCTCATCTTCCAGAATTTAGTTCAATTCCTATCTGGAAGAGCATGTGGATGCCATCAACAAGAAATGCAAGGAGTACAGACCAATATTAGCAGATTTCTCTGACTCAATACAAACAAATAAATATGGAAGGAATGGACCAAAAATCTTGGACTCCAGTGATGCCGATCATGAATTTCTAGAGGGTAAGTGAAAAAAACTCACACGTGAGAGTAAAAAAAAAAAAAAACTTGATTCTTGAGCATCTCAGAAAAATCAAAAAGCAATATCCATGTCAGATTTATAGAATGGGAATAGCTGAGGGTGAGGTTAGAATTTAAAGGGACAATGTAGTTTGTACTGAACTTCCAGTAAGAGCAGCATACAAATGTTCACTCCCTTTCCCTGTGTCTCTCAGCCCTATTTAATTGTTTTTTAACAGTTATCACTATAGAAAGTCTACCATGTCTAGCAATGTACTTAATAACCACAACCTCTCATACTGGAAGGATTACAAAATAATGTTCCTTGAAGTCAACTCATATGTGGTGTTCATGTTTCTGACAGACTAAAGATACACTGGCTGTACAGCAAGATGGATTTATTGAAGGCTATTATCTGGATCAGATGACAGGAAAAGAAGGATGAAGGCTAAGAGAAATAGAACTGAAGGAGTGATTAGAATGTCTTGCTGTTTATGGACTGTCACTTTCACTGCGCTTTTTCATGCAAAAATTGCAAACGGTGTAGTTTTACTGGTATTTTGTTCAGCATCTGCAAATACATTTTAAATATTATGTAAATGATCATGTCAACAGTAATTCAACAGGAAATGTGTATAAATGTCTTGTGCATATACTGGTAAAGCAGAAAGATCTTTTAAAATTAGGATCCGTGAACATTTATGAGTATGACCAGAGGGGTAAAGTACAAATGCATTAGACAAACATACGGCTGAAGCAGGTTGCTTTGGCTTTCCTGTTTTATTGGACTTAGTCAACACTAAAGAAAGCCAGAGATGTGTTTAAATGATGCTTTGTCTATTAATGCTTATTTCAAAAATCAGCAAGATTCCTACATTTCAGGTTCTATAATACAGTTTTTTTAAAATGTAGAGTATATGTCTATTTTACTGTATTTTTTTAAATAGCATATCTACTTCCAACTTAGCTGTATTTCATTAACTGATTCTTGCCACTGGCCATTTGTATTACCTGTTTTTTACTTTGACTACTTAATACAATGTAATCACATTATGCAATATCACCTAATGAAGAGACTGGTTTGTTTTCAAAAGCTTGTGAGCCCCCCTACACCACCTTAATAATATGTGCTAACGCTAGCCCTGCACCTGCCCCTAACCCTAATCCTATATCTTACCTTACAAAAAACCTTCCAGTAACCCTGTCACTATGCAAGATAAACTTAGACACATAAACACGCACAGACACTACCAACATTACATCTATCCCCTCACATAAAATAAAATACACAATCGCAAGTGAACATAATAAAACTTATCTCCTCATTAAACTTCAGACTCTTGACCCAACCCAATTTGGCTTCATCAAGGATAATTCTTGCTTATTAAACCTGGTAGACTTCTTTGAGAATGTCACCAACGTCCTGGATAATGGCAGAACAGCACATACCGGATATCTTGATTTAGCCAAGGCTTTTGACACAGACCCATTCAGATATCATAGAGAAACTCTCCTAGCTAGGGATTAACCCATACACTATTAGATGGGTAGTCAAATGGCTCACTGACAGAATGCACACTGCCAACGTTGGGGAGTCCACTTCTACCGGTAGACTAGTTACCAGGGGGGTACCGCAAGGATCTGTGCTAGGCCCTCTACTGTTTGGAATCTATTTCTCTGAAGTCTAGGTGAAGGTAGATGGCCTGTGGCTTACCAGGTTTACAGATTTTTGTAAACCTGGTACAATCATAGCGTCTCCAATGATGTTAACATACAACAGAAAGGACTGACACAGACAAATGATTGATGCCAAACTCATTGAGTAAAGTTTAACGCAAAAAATTCCTCATTATCCCCTTTGGCAAAGAACTAGACACTGCTAATTATGATACAGATAGCACCAACCTAAGCTCAAACCCAGTGGTGTGAGACTTGGGAACACAGGTTGATAGCAATCTAAACTTCGATCACCATATGTCCGTAGCGGTAAGAAAAGCATTCTACATTGTGGATCTCATAAATAAGGGCATCTCCTCCAAGACCAGGAAGGTTACATCTCCACTGTACTTGACCCTCATCAGACAACTAGGGGAGTACAATGTTCCTTTCTGTATGTACCTCACCAGACACTTGCAGGAACTGGCAGATCACACAAGTTTTTTACCGACAGAATCCAGGGCCTCCAAGATATAACATACATTGAAAGAATGAAATCCCTGTCACTGTACTCTGTATCATACAGGCTGCTGAGAGGTGATCTGTGCCTGGCCTACAGAGCGGTCTTGGACCATGCCCTAATGGAACTGGTGCAAATCAAACGGGACAAAAATAACTCCCTCCAGGGATCTAAACCAAGCCTGTGACATCTGTGAATCTCCCAGCAATTATCACTCCTCTGGAATAAACTCCCACTCCATGTGAAGCAGAGCTCCTCAATGATCCTATTCAAGTGCAACCTTGACAAGTGGATGGCTGACCGCAAATTCATCCCAGGGATGGCACCTATGCCCATCATGGACTGGGGTAGTCAGTGCTGATCACAGAATCCCTCTGCTGACAATAACAGTCTAAAGTTGGTCAATAAGGGTACTCAGGTTTTTACATGGCAAAGCTTGTAAAGGCCTAGAGCCATTGGCCTAGTAACCTCCTATGAACCTAACCGCATCCATAATACTAACACCCAAACACACTCAGAAACACTCTCACCCCCTCCAAACCTCAGTCACCTGTTTCGATGAAACTTATCATCAACCTTTTGGATGTTTGGCTATCTGTAGTTTCGACATTCTGCATCAGCTGAAACATTTGTTGACCAAACATACATTCGACAAAATGCAGAGTAACCATATATATAATACATATACACACACACACACACACACACACACACACACACACACACACACACACACACACACACACACACACACACACACCTTCACTGAAACGTAATAGCCAGTAGGAGCTACTATGCAAAGGAAAGCTATGCTACTGAATGTAGGCATTTAGGAGGCTTTTTCAGCAATAAATCAATTCAAATGACCATAGAGTTCAGATATGCACTGTACTATGATATTTTCCAAACTACCATTTTATGCTGTGAGGTAGTAAAGGTTACAGTGCTATGATGTTTTCTAAATGACCATTACATGCAGTGAAGTAATTATAGTTACAATGCTATGATGTTTTCCAAACTACCACTGTATGCAGTGAGGCATTAATGGTAACTGGGTGTTGATGTTTTCCAAATGACCATTATATTCAGTGATGCAGTTATGGTTACAGTGCTATGATGCTTTCCAAATGACCACTATAGGCTCTAAAGTGGTAATGGTTTTAGTGGCGTGATGTCTTTCAAATGACCATTACATGCAGTGAGGCAGTAATGGTATACAGTGCTATGATACTTTCCAAATGACCATTATATACTATGAGGCAGTAATAATTTAAGTGCCATGATGTTTTCCAAATGACCATTATATGCAGTGATGCAGTAATGGTTACAGTGCTATGATGTTTTCCAAACTACTATTACTATTTGATGACCCTCCTTAAAAGGTTTGTAAACTTATTGGAGACAGACTAATAAAACTGACTATCTCTCAGTGACATCACTTTGTGAACATCATAAGGATACATCCATAGTTTTTAAATGACATGCACCCGCTATGCATCCTTCAAAATGTACAGGCATGTTCCAATGCTTCCTACATGGATGCCAGCAAAGGATAAGTTCAGCTGATGTTGGTGCAACCAAAAATAAGCTGTTATGAAGCTTTTTATTAAAAACTAGCACGTAACAGTCAGAATGATGGGGAGAAGCACTGAGACATTAGAGGGTCTTGTTTCTGGTTATTTAAAAGAACTGTTGGAAACTCCAGTTTCCTTAGGGGAATTCTTTGCCCACATATAGCTAGACGGTTTGCTGATTGGTCTGAGTTAGTGCAACGGGGCTCCATGTCTTTATATGTCTAAAATTTGGAACAGTTTTGCTCAGGTAGCCAAGAGACTGTCTCACTTAACTGGATATCCGCATTGATTTGAAAGCACTGGTTCAGTTACGCTTTTAGATGCCCACATGTTTATTTTTTATATTGTGATGACTATTCATTTATGGTATGCTTTTTATACAACTTTGTCATACTTTCATATTTCAGTTATTTTTCTCGTTTGAGTTTTCAGAGTAAAAATATTATAAATATATAACAAATGACCAACTGTAAGCAGATGTAAGCACTTCAGCATGAAGCAGATAGGTGGAGACTTGCACACCCACCAACATGGGTATCAAAACGTAGGCACATTGAGCTTATACAGGGAGATGTGAATCATCAGGATTGAACTTTGGGCTCATGCAAACCAGGATGCCATGTTTACTTTGTAGATTAGGCCAGCATAAAACCTATCATTCTCCACGGCTGCCTGGATGGATGGCTTCCCATCTGGTTAGCTCTCACCTGGTTAACTATCACTGAAGTGGCCAACGAAATGAGTGAATGAACTGGCACGAGACTAGAATGATGGGCCGACAACTGAAAGTCATAATAGGGGAGGGAGGCAGCACTCAAAAAAAAAAAAGATCATTTGAGTATCTAAGTAATGAATTCATCATGTCTCTACTGTATATTATTTATTTTTCTATAAGTCTGTTGATTTTTTTGAAAACATTTGTTAGACTTTTTAATATTTCTTTCCCCAAATTTTTTGGCACAGTGTGTAAACAATCAAGGGTACAGTGGTACCCTTGAAGTTTGCAACTGCTTTACAGACCTGAGACTAAAAATGTTAGAAGTACTAATTCTGGACCCAGCTTTGAGGCAAAGAGGGATGTGAAAAAATGACTTCTGCTGAACAAGAACTGCAAACGCTTTCTTCTGCTGCCAAGGACTAGGTAATTGCAGTTCAGCTTGCTGTAGGTCAGCAATGTGACACTTAACTGACTGCTGGTAGGCATTAGTGAGTTAAAAACCCTGTGGTTTCACCAACATGAGAGAATCCCCTCAGACTTTGCACATTGACAATGTGATATAAGCCATCACCATCACCTTAAATGCCTGCTTTCTGGTAATCATAGCACAAGACTGACAACTTTACGTGTTAGAACTGAGTCTAAATGTTCATAGGCTCTTAAATAGTTGTTAGCAATTTTCCAGTTACGAAAATAAAGATTGAGGGAATGGAGCCTTGGACTACTCGTTAACAACAAATAAACTTAATTGTTTGGGCTGTCAGAGTCAACAAATGGGCAGCATAAGGCATAAACGTGTAGGGAACATCTATACTTCATTTCCATAGATTCCAAACAATCATGGATATATAAAGTCAGACAAAAGTAGTAACATATAATGGGATAACTTAAAACAGGCAGGGCATTTTTTTAAATAACACCATTTTAAAGAAAAAAACTTCTGTACATTTACTATGATACTAGAAAGGAGCACGCATAACAAAGCAGTTCTATCACTTATATAGAAGTTAAATAAAATAATACAAAAATACTATAAACTTTATTCCACTAAACTGTACTATAATATAAACATTTGATTATTTACCACTTCAAGCAAACTATATAAAAAGAGGCAAATTCAACAGCGCTGACAGTTAAAAAAAAAATCTTACCTAAAGAACAAAAACATTTTGAGCTAAGTGATTAACAAAGAAAATAAATATAACACCAAACAAGATGTGGCTAGGATAAATGAACTGTTGGTAAAATAATTCAAAAATATTCCACAAAACATCCAACAGGCCAACCAATGCTGTAGGAAGTCACAACTTCAATTCCATTTTAAAAACAAAAATATCCTTTATTCCAAGAGGTAAGCGCTTTCATGGTGAAACCACCACTTCATCAGACCATAACAAAAAACAATACTTTACAGAACATGTATATATGCACTCCAATCAATTCGAAAATGCACATATCAACTACCTCACGACAGACAAGCTCACCCTACTATCAAGGTACTCACCACAATGCAAGTTCATTTTTCCTCCCAAGTTCACTTATGAATGCTGTGTATTCAATGGTGCATTTTTTTATTTCATCATTTTTAAATGAGACACTTTCTAAAATAATATATGCTGCTCTGCTCTTTTCCTTGGGTACCTCCATTTATTTTATTTAGAATGTGTTCACTTAATAATGCATACTCTTTTTTTCTACAATAGAGACTGGTACTGAACCAATGTGACTCAATAAGCAAAGTATTTCTGACAAGTGTGAATGACTCGAGAAGTACCTCTCTGGACTATATGAAGAGATACATGACTGAGCTCTCTGAATATATGTCCCAAAAGGGTATGTCCCTAGCTCTGAGCAGCATTTTACCCTCACTTAGGATTATGCCACAATATAAACAGAATATGACTGACTTCAATAATTAGATCCAAAATCAGAAAAAAGGCCAGCACCAAGGAAGGTTCAAAAGTAGTTTAATAAAACTGAAACTAGACCGGTTTCAGCAGCAAGGCTTTCATCAGTAGTATAGTCAGCAAAAAGCACTTAGTCATCATCTTATATAATGTTCTTTAAGGCATCTATATGACATCACTTCCTGGTAAGTCAAAAATGCAAACAAGGCAAAAGTAATTGAAAAATACAATCAAGGCAAAAGTAATTGAAAAATACATAGTTCAATAAACAAAAAAGTTTGCCTGAGTTGCATGCATATCTCCAGATTATAATGAAAAATCCAAAGAGACACAGTATACTGGTATATCAATGATAATAAACAAACTTAATAAGAAACATACAATAAAGGGTAAATGCCCAAAAATAAACCCGAAACAAAAGTCAGGTTATAAGAATTCTGGTGTTGAATACCAGCCACAGTATCCTAAAATGAGCTGAAATGCAAAAACCTAAGCAATGCAACCTGATAAGAAATAAGTACATATACGTAATGCAAGTGATGGTTAATTACAAATTATAATTTATCATTTAATCCAGGAGGAAAAGCCCCCAAGTTTAATGATCCACCTTTTTCTTTGGTATTTAGGATATCATGCCAACCTGTTTTAAAAGATCGATTCCCTATGATATGATCAATGATGGTGAACGAATTTGGCAGTGGGATGTTTGATAACATGTCTATATAGTGCATTAGTTAATCTTCTGTTTCTAATGTCACCAAGGTGTTCAGAGATCCTGACACGAAACTGTCTAGACGTTTGGCCAATATAAAATGCATGACATGTACATGTGGCAAGATAAATAATCCAGTCTGAACTGCAGTTACCAAAAACTGTATGTCGTATATTTGTCCAGTGTTCCTACTAGTGAAAGAAGTAGTTTTGAAAATATAGTTACAAAAACTGCAATGTCCACATGGATAAATGCCTGAAAGTTTGTCTCCAGTAAGTGTTCTTTGAGTTGGAGTGTGATCCATGACCCTGGTTTTTATAGTGTGAAAATAAATTCCCTAAAGTTTTGCCTTTCCTATAGGAAAAATAACATCGTTCTCCGAGATAATCTTCCAACAATGGATGAGAATTCAATATATTCCAATGAGTATTAATAATATTTACTAAATTGGCACTATTCCTGCCATAAGTGGTAACAAATCTACATACATCTGATTCCTCATTATGAGTTTTAGTATTGTATTGGAGAAGAGAATCCCTGGATTTAGCATTACTAAATTGGACTGCTGACTCAATAGTACGAGTGGAATAACCTCTGGACAAAAACCTCTTAGTTAGATCCATTTGATGACTCTGAAGATCATCCACTGAGGAACAAATCTTTTTCATCCGCACAAACTGTGATTTCGGTATGTTCCGAATAATATGTTTCGGATGGAAACTATCAGCATGTAGAAGGGTATTATATTGTGAGAATTTTCTGTGTACGGACGTTCTAAGAGTGTTATCCTCCTGTCGAATTAAATTGACATCCAAATAACTGATTGCACTCCTGTTATATTCCACAGTGAATTCGATACCCCAGATGTTCCCATTCAAATGTTGAATAAATTCCTGGAGGTATTCCTTACCTCCTTTCCATATAAGCCAACAGTCGTCCAGGTATCTTCTCCATATATCAATCTCAGGTAGATATATGTTATGCAAAGGGTCATATAAAATCATATCTTCCATGTAGCCCATAAAAAGATCAGCATAAATGGGTGCAAAGGATGCACCCATAGCCGCATTCTGTAGTTGCCAATAGCAGTTTTGTTGGAAATAAAAAACATTTTTAGTTAGAATGTGTTCAGCCATACACAACAATAAGGTGTTCATCCCTGGGGGGTATAAATTGGTTTTATTTAGCCAGTATTCCAAGGCATTAATACCCGCCCAATGAGGGATGCTGGTATAAAGCGAGGATACATCAAGGGTACACATAAGCCATTCAGGGTCCAATTGAGACTCGGAGACTGTCTGCAAAAATTCAGTCGTGTCCTTGATTCTTGCTCTAACACATGTTAACAGTGGTTTCAATTTTTCAGTTAGAAAAACAGACAAGGGTTCAGTGAGTGACCCAATGCCAGATACAATCGGTCTGCCTGGTGGCTGATCAATGGACTTATGAATCTTAGGAAGTAGATAAAGTTGTTGTTTCGCAGGATCCTTAACCGTCAAATGAGTTTTGGTTTTATCAGAGATAATTCCAGATTCTACAGCCTTTTCCAAAAATTCATTAATTTCCAAGGCAAAACCTGGAGTAGGATCAATCTCCATCTTCATGTAATGATGATGGTTGGAAAGTTGTCTAAGACCTTCATTCACATAATACTCAGTATCCATCACCACCACCGCACCCTTTCTCGGCAGAAATAATAACAATATCCGTATTATTTCTGAGTTGTGTGAGTGCTATTTGTTCCTTCCTAGACATGTTATGCTTTATAGTGTCAACAGAACCCAAATTGAAGTGTATATCCTTTATAACCGCCTGCTGGAAAACAGCAACATGTTTATCCATGGGAGGGTTAAATGTAGATTTGTGAAATCTGAAATCAGATGATCTTTGAGCATTGTCAGTTTGATCTTGTTGTTGAAAAAATAATTTCAAGTTAATTTTCCTACAAAAATCCATTGTATCAGAAACCAAAATACTTTCATCAGTGAAAAAACCAGGTATAAAACCAAGGCCTTTATTAAGAAGGGAATATTGATCATCAGTCAAAATATGACTTGAAATATTTAAAACATTAGTAAATGAATGATTTACTTCACTATCGACATGAAGAGCTCTTCTAAGTTTTTGACCTCTGTGTTTCCTTCCTGCCCTGTGTTTTTTCCCCCTAAAGGGACCTCAGTCCTTCGACCCCTTTTAGCATTTGGAGAATCACCAATATTAGGTGTCTCAGTGTCAGTAGTCGAAGAATCCTCACCAGAGGTAATAAAGCTAGGCCCAGTCTTTTTTAAAATAGACCTTGGTCTTTTTTTGTGTATAAATTAAGCATTCTTGGTACCATGAGCAAACCTCACACCCCTTTGTGAATCAAATTGTTTGCCCCTATCATAATCTTCCTTATCCCGAGCAAATTTATGCAATTTCTTTTTCTTAAGGTTATTTTCCAAAATAGAGATTTCTTTAGATAATTTGCCAAGACAACCCTGAAAACTAGCCTCATGTTCAAACCGTTTCAGGTTGTTACATGTTTTTTCTACTTCAGTAATATTACTCTGTATTGTTCTCTCATAGAAAGAGGCCAAAATATTAACTCTAATCATGGCAGCCTCCTGTTGTGCTTGTTGCCAATCTTTCAACAGAGTTTCATCCCGTGTGCCCACTAGTGGTTGGATTTTACATCTCAATCCTCTAGGGGATATATTCTGTATTTGGTAAGCTTTAAACAATTTACTGTGCCAAATGTTTGTTCTAAGCATCTTAATTTGTTTACCTAATTGAAAGAATAAGTTTTCGAACCGTCAACTGGATCCATGATTACCAAATCCACCTTTTCTGTATGTTCAGTTCCTATGCCAAAAATTTTTAAGTCATCCTTGTCGGAGCATAAACCAGATAACAATTTACTGAGATCCATGACAATAAGTTGCAATGAACCGGAGGAAGAAGATATAAAAAAAAAAAAAAATGAACCCTGAAAAGATTCTTTTATTCTTAAGGGTTGAATTGGCAAATCACGAATAAGTCCAAAAAAAAAAAACACAACCAGAGTCACAAAGGATTTGAAGCCAGAATAAATGGCAAATGTAACCCTATATATAGGGAATAATTAACCCTAGCACCTAGGCAAAAATGCTATACAGACCAAAAAGTCAAAGGCCTGTAATGTCTAAAATGCAATGTTCTGAGTAATGCACAACCCACAGTTGTTCAGAGGTGGCTAAATCCATATGGAGTATACCAATATGTAATGAATTTAAGCCAGACACACTTATGCACCTTATTTAAATCAGATAACAATATTAAGAAATCAATAATTGTTCAATACAGTCCTCAGATGAAATTGTTATCAAAGGTATAAATGTACAGATGATTATTGTCAGCACTGTATACCCAGCAATTATTCTAAAAGAAGTCCTGAGTGCAACACTGGGCAAACAAAACAAAAGCCCTCAAAATATGTGACCAATATTGACTCAAATGTGAAACAAAGCATGAACCAGTAGGAACATAGGAATGAACAGATATAAGCAATAATATTGTATCAACCTAGTGTATATAACAATGGCTAGTTCATCATAATCAAATGAAATAAAATAAAATTATGCACATATTGCAAACTGAGCACCCATACATGAAATGTCCTTGAAAAATAGCAATGTTGTATTATGCTACAACAGTACTCAGAAATCCAGTATATAAAAAAGAAAACGACTAGGCAAAATAATATGAAATATACACGTGTTATAAACTAAGAACACATACATGAAAAGTCCTGAAAAAATGGCACTGTTATATTGTGCTGCAACAGTTCTCTAAAGTCCAGTATTCAAGAAAAAACGACTTGACAACACCTTCCAGACAGTTAAATGATTGTCACAGAAAAATTCTTCATTATGGTAAAACAATTACCAATGAAAATTAATCCAAAAATAGATGTCAAGAACAGTACCTGGAAAGATGAAGTTTGAAAAGTATTAGGACCCTTAAAAAGTTGTTCCAAACAATGTCCCAAAAGGCCAAATCGATCCTCGAAGTCCTGATATGTCCAAAAACAGTATGGAAACCACAACGACCTTGAAAAACAAATCCTAATCCGAAAGATGGTGGAAAAACACTTGCAACCACGTGTAAACGCAAACGATAAACTCAACAGCGTTAATGCATCCAATATACTCACTTATTAACTTAGATAAACATGATAATCCAACAAAACCAAAAAAGGATGACCAAAAGTCAATCCTTTAAAAAGAAAGCGATGTAGATGCCTTGCATCCAAAAATAACTATGTCCAGGATGAAAAATCCTAAGCAATCCACAAAAAAGATGACTACCTGAATGGTAGAACTCCCAAACGCCAACAGCCAGCACAAACGAAAATCAATGTAGTGTATAGGAGCTAGCAAGTTAGGCTGGTGCACGGCAAGAGCACTGTTAGATCCAAAATCAGAAAAAAGGCCAGCACCAAGGAAGGTTCAAAAGTAGCTTAATAAAACTGAAACTAGACCGGTTTCAGCAGCAAGGCTTTCATCAGTAGTATAGTCAGCAAAAAGCACTTAGTCATCATCTTATATAATGTTCTTTAAGGCATCTATATGACATCACTTCCTGGTAAGTCAAAAATGCAAACAAGGCAAAAGTAATTGAAAAAATACAATCAAGGCAAAAGTAATTGAAAAATACATAGTTCAATAAACAAAAAGTTTGCCTGAGTTGCATGCATATCTCCAGATTATAATGAAAAATCCAAAGAGACACAGTATACTGGTATATCAATGATAATAAACAAACTTAATAAGAAACATACAATAAAGGGTAAATGCCCAAAAATAAACCCGAAACAAAAGTCAGGTTATAAGAATTCTGGTGTTGAATACCAGCCACAGTATCCTAAAATGAGCTGAAATGCAAAAACCTAAGCAATGCAACCTGATAAGAAATAAGTACATATACGTAATGCAAGTGATGGTTAATTACAAATTATAATTTATCATTTAATCCAGGAGGGAAAAGCCCCCCAAGTTTAATGATCCACCTTTTTTCTTTGGTATTTAGGATATCATGCCAACCTTCAATAATTGGCTTAGTTTTTAGTGTCATTGTAATGGGATCCAGTTCCTGTCAGCCTGGGACGACATGGCGGATAGACCAAACTGCTTTGTCAGAGATGGTCTTCATCTGGCACCTCTAGGCTTTCAGTTGCTGGCTAAGGCATTTGCCTCCCCCATAATGCCTGTTTTAGACAAGGTCACAACAACAAAATTACCGACATGAAAATATCAAAGACAAAGAAAGTAAAGGTCATGATGCTAACTGCTAGGAGTTTAAATCAGAAACTGCACTCTCTTTGATTATTATGTATTTTTATATTGTCATGTGTTGTCAATCAATACTGTACTTTTAGATTTCTATGAGTTTGTGAATCAAATTCTTGTTTTATAAAATTCAATAAAAAAATAAAAAAAAAAAAAAGAAAGAAATTGCACTCTCTCGAAGCACTCTTGTCCTCGGAAGATGTTGACGTCTGTGCAGTCACAGAAACCTGGTTCAGGCCGCAGAAAGTAGCCTTACAATGCTACAATGCTTTCCACACTTTCAGACTGCTAATTGAAGGTGTGAGAACCAAAGGATGTGGAGTATTTTTCTTCATTAAAGATAATTAAATCTCTAGACTTGTTAGCAAGAAAACTCTATGGACCTACTCCGTCCAAATTACTGTGGGTAAGATTCCCCTTCAGGTCATTGTCAGTTATAAGTTCCCTTCCATGAACCAAGATGCCCACACAACTTATTTAGACTTACTTGGGACAACTAAGGTACAACCTAACAAAGTAGTCATGGGTGATTTCAACTATCTTTCCATTAACTGGGCAACTTATACAAGCCTAAACTCACTCGTAGATAAGTTCCTGGACTTTGTTAACTCAAAACCCTGGAAAAAATAGTGCACCAACCCACAAGGGTCTCCAATATTCTAGACCTGGTCCTCACCAATATGAGTGACTGATGCAATGCCTCAAGTGTAGGGCCTGCACTAGTTAAATCCAACCATAAATCAGTCATTTTTGAAGTAATAATAGCACCAGAACACTCCAAAGGAGAAGTCAGGCTAAAAAACTTCACCAAAGGTAACTATAACCTCCTAAGGGAAGGTATAATCGACATCCAAGCTATACTAATGTAGACACTGATGCCCTGTATAAACATCTACACAAATGTATAGACACAGCCATACCGGATAGGATTAAAGCAAGATGGTCCCTATTACATCACTGCAAATTCAGTTCAGTGAATGGCATTTTCGGTGCACTTACATCGAACAAGTCATTCATCGAACTGTTCATAGTGAGATTGTGGTACAGTGAAGATCAGAAAATTTGCCCTTTCCTCAATGTAGTGTGATCTCAGAGTTGATATATATAATTAGTAGGGGGGGGGGGGATGCCCCACAAGAGTGGACTTTGATGAACGGCATTTTCAATGAAATGCCTTTCATTCAAAAGAGTTTTCGCTGATGTAATATAGAACCAAGCAAGATCCTCAAGAAAAAACAAACCATCCTGGTGGACGTCAAGCATTGATAAATTATACAATAAGTGAAAGAAACTCGTGTCTAAAAATACAAAAGTAAGATCCCAGAAATGCAACAGCACCCTACTCAGCCTAAACAAGCAAATAAGGCAACTTGTAAAATCTTCAAAGAGCAACCATGAGAAAAAGTTAGGAACCACAGCCAAGGATAACCATAACGCTTTCTTCAATTACATCTGCAACCTAAATGGTAGGACTCAGACTGGTGCTGAGTTAATTGTAGGTGGCATCACACACACACTGACCCTGTGGAAATTGCAAGCAGGTTTGTTGAAAATTTCACCCCACTACCCCCCCCCCCCAAGCATACCACAAACTATGGCTTCATCATCTCCTCCTCCCTGCACCTCCAAAGAGCAAGTCATCAATGCTTTCTCTCCAAGGCAAAAAATACAGCCTCCATGGGACCAGATGGTATTCTTTGCTGTGTTCTTAGTGTGTTAAAACAAGAGCTAGCTATTTAATTAGGCACTCTGTTGAACCACAGCCTGAGGACTGGCTTTGTCCCCACTGAATGGAAAACAGCGACTGCTATCCCCCTTCACAAGGGTGGCTCTGCAAAAGGTCTGGGTAACTATAGACCCATATGTTTAACCAGTCTCATCTGTAAGGCAATATAACAAATCATCATGGACCTCATAAACAAGGATATAGGTGACCTCCAAACCCTGGATCTATCCCTGTTCAGTTTTTTCAAGGCCAGGTCATGGCTGCTAAACCTGGTGGACTTCCTTGAGAATGTGACCAGAACCACAGACAAGGGCAAAGCCCATGCACACAGCCTATCTTGACTTAGTCAAGGCCTTCGACTATCCCACATTCGGGCAACACTAACAAACTAGCCCAGTTCAATATCAACCCCTATGTTGTCAGGTGGGTTGCAAAAAGGCTCACAAATCGACAATACTAAGTCAAAGTAGGAGACTTTACCTCTACCAGCAGTCCTGTCACTAGTGGGGTCCTACAAAGGTCACTACTGGGTCCTCTCTTGTTTGGCATATACTTCTCAGAAGTCTAGGCCAAAACGGAGGGGCTGTGGCTAATGAAGTTTGCAGATGACTTCAAAAGAGGCTTACACAGACCAATGACTGGTGCCAAAGCCATGGTCTTAAAACTAAAAGCAAAAAAAAAGCATTATCATTCTCTTCGGTAAAAACAATGTCCCTGCTTATTATAAAATAAACAATAACACCCTAAGTACCAATTCAGTAGTGAGAGACCTGGGAACACAAATTGACTGTGACCTCAAATTTGACCACCATGTGCCTACTGTGGTGTGGAAGGCACTCTTTGTCGCTCACCTGATTAGCAAAGGCATTGTCTCAAGTACAAAACATATTATAACTCCCCTGTACTTGTCCCTCATCAGGCCTATTATTGAATATAATACTCCCTTTGGTATGTACCATACCAGACACCTGCAGCAACTTGAGAGACCTCAGAGATTTCTAATTAAGAAAATTTAGGGTCTCCAGCAAGTCTTATCCGGACAGATTGAAGTTGCTGTCACTGTACTCAGTAGCGTATAGAGTACTTAGAGGCAACTTATGTCTGGTTTACAGGGCTATCTCTGATCTAAATCTAATGGAAATGCTGCACATCCATAAGTCTAATGGGACTAGAGTCACCCGTTCCAGGGTCCTCAGTCTAGCCTGTGACAAACAATACCTGTTGGAGAGACAGATACATCTTCTCAGAGGTTGCCACTCCTCTGGAATAGGCTTCCAGTCCATATCATGCAGTGCACCTTCATGAAGCTGTTTAAGTGCAACCAGGACAACTGGATGGGAAACTGCAAATTTCTGCTGGGGATTGCCCTGGCTTTTCTCCTGGACATGGGTAGTCCTTGCTAGAAAAACCTTGGGCATAAACAATATCTCTCATCTAGTATTATACTGGGATTTAATGGCTGGGATTGTAAAGACCCTCGTGTCAACAGCCTAGTAACATCCTATGAACCTATGTCAGACTGGTTCTGAAATTATGCAAGAATTATATCCATCACTACAGGCAAGTTTGTTCTGGAAGCATCTGATGTATCACAGTGAAAAGCAGTTTATTTACATACTGAAAGGATGATGGGTTATAAAGCAGTTAAATTACATTTCTTAAAACAACTGCAATAATTTGCCTTTAAACAGCATATTGGCTTTAGGAAGCAGGTGTTTTACTGAATCTGAGAAGTACAGTATTTCATAGAAATGTAATTCTTTGATAGGTGCAAGTCATCAGTGAACTGCACCCCTTCAAACTTCAGCAGTGTAAGTGAACAGGTAAGTTATTTTTACTTTCACTGTTAAGTTTCTGTGTGGTGTGTGTGTGTGTGTGTGTGTGTGTGTGTGTGTGTGTGTGTGTGTGTGTGTGTGTGTGTGTGTGTGTGTGTGCACTTTTTTTCTGAAATCAGCAAACAGTGGGGTAAAGGAATTTGTCATTTACTTGGAGTTGGCATATTTAAAGTTGTGAGGGTACAAGTACAGGGGTCTTTCCCTTTTACAAAATTATATTTTTTACTGCTATTTTAATTCAATGGATTCAATGGAATTCTTATAGTTCAAAATTTTCTGTTTGATCTTTTCACCTCTTGATGTCCATGGATATCACTTAAGTAGTAAAAATCCCAAGGTGCTATAGTTCCTTTCAAATATAGAATGCTGCATAATTCATTTATTGATCTCTTAGGTGGATTATGCTACAGCCAACCAGAGACAAATGACTTTTGCACACGGGCACTTTTATAAATACTGAAGGAGCAAAGACTGAGCTCACACTGTACTTAATAAACGTGCTGTGTTAAGGGCAGATGGCAGACATACTATGCTACACACAGTGGCACAAAATAAAACGACCAATCCAAAGTGAAGTTCATAAATATAACATTGGTGTTTTTAAAAGGTACTGGGTATCACAAAAGAAGAAACATTGTGGCAGGCACAAAGACATGGTAGCACTTTGTAATGGTAGTAAGTACACTGTTCTGGGAGAATCATAAACTCAGATTAACTACATATCTCATGTAATTACCACACACACAGTATCTCAGATGCTACATATTCCTTGAACACCTTAGGCAGGACTGACCAGTTTTCGAGGTTCCTTCTAACCAACACTGCTCTCACACAATGTGTGGCTGACACTTACATGCCCTTAAAGCATATATCAGTGCTACACTGAAGGTTGCGAGGCTGTCATGCACTAGAACCTTTCATGGTGCACTGAGAATCTTCTTTAATCTTCTCTCTGCTGAACTATGGTTCATAGGTGTTTACTAGGCTAATGGCCCTGGAGCCTTTACAAGCCTAGCCCAAAAACAATTGCCCAGGCACTGTGCCACCCGATGTTAGTTCACAGTGCTGCAATCCAATACGACAACTGGAATGATCCCTGGAGTGAACTTTCTGTATAGGATCATAGGTATAATAATCAGCCCTGCCAAGTCTCGAATCCAGGACGCTGTGCACTACAATCACAGCAACGTACCACTACACCATCTGAGCTGTGTATATTAAAAGTACTTGTAGCTCAACATGAAATCATACATGCAATTGTATAGATCGTCTGATATTCAGCTCTTTCAAACATAATTCTCAGTCTACTGCCACTGGTATCAGGGACATAGAGGTATGAGCATAGCAATGCATTTTCAGACCTCTTTGTTATTACAATGCATTTCCATGGTCAATTACATCAGCATCAAGCAGTGGACAAATAACTGCTCCTGTGGCTTAGATAAACAGTACATCCATTTCGTATGGTGTGAGTAGACACTGACCAATTTTACTGACATTGGTGGCAGTTTGTGAATAACAGCAAATATGCAGTATATGTACCCAGAGCATTCTACATAAGAACTTTTTATGGTCATGAATAAAGCAATATACAGATTCCTTGTTTGTCAAAGGCACTTGTGACATCTGTGCTAACCAACATAACACTGTGAAATGGATGCATCTATATATAACAATAAAAGCTGCGCCTGTAATGAGATTCAGTGGTTTGACAGCACCAGTGTGTGCCTGGGCTTACTTACCCCCTAACATGACGGCCAGGCATCCTAGAGTGGATGGTTCATAAACAGTGAGTGACTCACTACAGCTTCTGACAAGCCTTTTTTTTCTATACATATGAATGGGGACAACCTCAACAGTCAGGAGCATTGGCATGAAATGCATATTACTATGTGGTTTTAAGGAAAAACAAGAAGCTTGGAAAATGGCTAATTCATCAAATGAATATGTATACCTTTTGACCTGAAATGTGTTCTTATGTTCTTTTTAAGGACCGTGAGACAATTTTGAATATAAAGATTAGCCTTTTACCTGTTATGTGACCAGCCACATAGTATAGCTCCTTACACAAACAGATTTGGTGTCTTGGAAGGCTGATATACCTCCTATGTGGTACTAGTATGGTATACAACACCATGAGCTTCAGTTGTATCTCTAAAGGAAGCCTGATGCACCTCCTCTGTGCTACTACTTTGGTATACAACACCATGATTTTCAGTTGTATCTTTAATGGAAGCCTGACGCACCTCCTCTGTGGTACTACTATGGTATACAACACCATGATTTTCAGTAGTATCTTTAATGGAAACTTGACGTACCTCCTCTATGGTACTACTACAGTACACACCACCATGATTTTCAGTTGTATCTCTAATGGAAAGCTGACATACCTCCTCAGTGGTACTACTACTGTATACAACACCATGAGTTTCAGTTGTATCTCTACGGATTTTACAAGGCCAGCCTCATCTAGTATAGTGCAGCAATTGACTTCTGATCTCCATACATGACTGTGTTCACTTTATGTAATAGGATACTGATAGGAAGAAATGCATACTGCACCAGGACTAGTTTGGTGATATAACCTCTGGGAAGTAGTCATTAAAGCTGACTCAGTAACTATGGCTGTAAATGAAACAGTGTTGCACAAAAACAAGCAAGTGCTGGAACAAAAAATGTACACACACTGCATTTGGTTGTGGTCTATTGCAACTCTAAAACAAAATAGCTGTGGAAAGTTTCTGCCTGAAGCACTGATCCTGTGGGTTTGCTCAGCACATCACAACATTTTAAAATACTTGTACTTTATTTTAAAAAGCAACATAATAAATATTCACCACTACATAACAGTAAAATGTATGAAACAATTCATCACTCTCCTAACTACATACATTAACAAAATCAAATATGTTTTTATTGCAGAAGAATACAGCGGAGACATAAGGTATAAATCCCATAAGATATAAATAGTTGCATAATTTCCTACAAATAGCTGATAAGCATACAGTCATAACCAAAGGTTATAAACAAAAACTTTGAAAAAAAATGTGAAACCAGTTATGATTGTCCGAATGAATACTGTTGTCTGTTCTTTTTAGAGATAATGACTTTAATGTGTACAAATATTAGACAATAACTTATTTTTTCTAGTTAGACAAAAGTTAACCCTTTCCTACAATTACCACCTTGTTATTACTGGCCACCGTAGGCTGGCAGATTGTTTCCATTAGTGTGCACCAAAAATAATTTATTTTTTTCAAGCAATTTCTTTTTCTTAGATGCTCTTTATTACAAACTGTGACATGCCTCTCACTCCTAGCAAATACTTTAATTCTGCACATTCATTTTCACACTGTGCTTCCTGGACTTGTGAATACTGTCATATACTACAAAGAGGTATTACTTCTGCTACATAGTATTAAGTGCAGTGCAGTTAAAAGATGTTAACTGTAACTAGTATCCATTTTCAACAGTAACATACTTTAATAGGTATACCAGTATGTGAAGCCTGTCCATGTGTGACACTTCCAAGTGGCTACAGCAAGCTTAATAACTTCTCTACAGGGTGTGTGTGTGTGTGTGTATACATATATACACACACACACACATATATATATATATATATATATATATGTGTGTGTGTGTGTGTGTGTACACACACACACACACACACACACACACACACACACACACACACACACACACACACACACACACACACACACACACACTCACACAAACACACACAGATTTAAATCATACAGACTCTTTGTGTCTTTCGGCTTTTCCCGGTTAGGGGGTCGCCACAGCGGAACTCCGGTCCGCTAATGATTGGTAGTTGATTTTTACGTGCCGAGTTACCAGCCCTGACGCACAACCTTCAACGAAGGTACACCCATTCATGCAGAAGACACTCTAGCTGAGAATCGAACCAGACAGCATCTTACTGTGAGGCGACAACGCTACCACAGCACCACCACCGCGGGTCATTTAAATCATACAGACAATTCATATCTCCAATTCCAAAGCTGTGCAATAAAATGGGTCTCCAGTAGAGGGTAGTAAAAAAAACATTAATTCTCTATATACAGCTGTTAAACAATTTCAAGGTAGACCAACAATTCTTTTTTTCCCTTTAACTGACAAATCTTCTTTTCAAATTACATTATAATAATAATAATAATAAATGTATGTAGTTGAAGCCTGCATCCTGATTTCTGAAAGGAATGTTAGATAAAAGAGACAGTTATGGCCACTATGAGGCCCAACCTTTCTGTCTATTGTCAACAGCATGCTGTTGTTGAAATTTTAATACTTGCATTCATCAAGTAATATGTGGCATGTTATATGGTTTTGGTTGATTAAATGAGAAAGGAAATTTATCATAATATAAGACATTTTTTTTCTGTTATTTGAGATTATTTTTTAGTTCTTGACAGGGTTAACAATTAGGCTTAGCTGGCAAAACTACCACACTAAATCAGCTGACCTGACAATGTTTTCATAAAAGAAAGTTATGTATTTACCATAGTGATAGGTCCTTTCATACCAGTTCATCCAATATGATACATGGGTCGTTGAGCACCAGCTCAGATCCAATTCAGCCAATTTACTGCTTTAGTCTTGAACCCTTCTTAACATTTTTTACCCATAATGCCCTGTCCCCCCATCTCAACTAACTCAGATCAGGTTTGGTGCCTATAGCCAGGCACATCTGACTTGTCTTTGACTCATACTGAAAGTCCTTACAGACACATAATGGTAGGGAGAAGGAGGATGGGTTTTTCTATCAGACAGACTTGAATTAAAGGATATATCATTATGGTAGGTACATAGCTTTTGTATCCTATTCATTCAGTCCATCTAATCCAAATTATGGGTCAGGAACTCCAGCTACTAGAATCCTGGGTGTCCTTATAACAGGAGACCCTTAGTGGGGTGTGGTTAGGATGTTGACAGGATTGCAGCAGAATTCACTTGCTCTGGTATTTTATATACTTCTGACAGGAAATATTAATTTCTATCATAGGTTCATAGGTAGGTACTAGGCTATTGGCCCTAGGGCCTATATAAGAATATCAGCCTTATTGAAATAGTTGTATATTAGTTAAAATGTCCTCTAAGATAGAATGAAAAAAAATCATCAATTATTTTGAATTTTTCCTTTCAAATTCTATATCTGAAAAATAACTAACCTATGATCTATGATCTATGAAAAATACCTTCTCATACAGCCTGAAAATGAGCCATATGAAAACAAACTCACATAATTCATCTCTTAAAGGAGAACAATAGGATATCAAAGCAGATTGCTCAACCTGCTGTCTATTTTAGTCCCTGTTATTTGATCCTGGTTCAAAAAATAATCACCAGAGCTTTAAAAAGTAATCCACTCGACTGTTTTACCTCATAGGCTTCCTACCTTTCTGTACTCTTTTAGTTTCAGTTTGAAAACCCAGTTGAAAAACCTCTAGCTGGCTCTTAATTGCTGATGTCATGTCTGCCAGACCTCTTGCTGCAGTCACCAGGATGTTTCCTCCCACAAAGTGATATAAAGTACAGTTTTGTACCTACCATAAATGTAGATGTCCGAACTGGATAGCATCTGCAGTCATAACAACTGGGTTGTCCTGTCGTCAGGCAGCCCTTCAGTCGGCCGGATTCCAAAGTCCGGGTCCGGCTTCGGCTGATGTCGCACTTCACCCGACGTCATCTCTGTTGGTCTTCGGGTATAAAGGCATCAGCCGACGCCATTTTCCTCCGTGTTTCTTGCCCCAGATGCCAGTAGCCCTCTTGTAGGCTAAAAATTTTGGATAAATGCCAATGTTTCCAAAAAGATAGTGGTAAACACAAAAAATAAGCATGTATGTACATATATACAACAAATACACCATAAAAGACTCCCCCCCACCAGCTAGCTATTAGGAGGGTAAACACCCTAGGAGTACCACAGAGGGAAAGGAGGGAGGTAATCCTGACTGCAGATGCTATCCAGTTCGGACATCTACATTTATGGTAGGTACAAAACTGTACTATGTCCTTCATGGATGCATCTGCAGTCATAACAACTGGGTAGAATACCATAGCCAACTAGGGAGGAGGAAGAAACTAGATTATGGTGTGTTTAGGATCCCTTGCAGTACAGCAGTGGCAAACCCTGCTCGGGATCTGGAATATAGAGGCAAATTATAATGCTTGGCAAATGTATGCACGGAGGTCCAAGTAGCCGCCTCAATAATGTCTTTGGTTGCCACTCCTCGTAAAAAGGCTGTGGTAGTGGCTGTTGCCCTTGTAGAATGAGGTCTTATGTTCTGTGGAATTGGTTTTCCATGGAAGGAGTAACAGAATTGTATGCAATTTCCTATCCATTTGGAGATTGTCTGTTTGGAAATAGCTTTTCCTTCCCTTCCTGTTGCATAAGCTACAAAAAGCTGATCAGTTTTTCTGCTACTTTTTGTTCTGTCCAGGTAGTAGCGTAGCTGTCTATGTACATCCAAGGTATGCAGTATTCTTTCCCCTCTGTTTTGTGGGTTGGGAAAGAAGGTAGGTAGGTGGATTGCCTGGTTTAAAGACACTCTGGATACCACCTTAGGCATAAATGTAGGATTAGTCCTCATGGACACTCTATCTGGATGGAAGATTAGGAAGGGTTGTACTGCCATTAGGGCCTGGAGTTCAGAAACCCTCCTGGCTGAGGTTATTGCCAGTAGGAAGGTGGTTTTCCACGATAGATGCTGTAGGTCTGCTGTTGCTGCTGGCTCAAAGGGTGATAGTGTCAGCTTTTCTAGCACAAAGTTCAAGTCCCAAGCTGGTAATGGTGGTTTCCTTGGAGGTTTTACATTCTTGATTCCTCTGAGGAACTGTCTGAGTAATGGGTGTGAAAAAAAGTACAGTTTTGTACCTACCATAAATGTAGATGTTCGAAGATCCACATTGCTGCAGTCCTAACACTTGGGTAGTCCGCTGTCCCAGTCGGCCCGAATACCAAAGTATATGGCTGACGTCGGTCAAGGCGCATTAGTCTGACGTCAGGACGTCAGGGTACAAATGCGCATGACCGACGTCATATCCTCAGTCTTTTCTTGCCCCAGATGTCAGAAGACCCTAAAAAGATAAGGCTAAAACCAAAAAAAACCACACACTCCTGCACCAAATATATATACAATATATACAAATTTACAAGAGTATAACCTCACCCACACAACCACCCCTAAACACAGAGGGGAAGGAGGGAGGGTAAATTGGACTGCAGCAATGTGGATCTTGAACATCTACATTTATGGTAGGTACAAAACTGTACTATGTTCTTCATACCACATTGCTGCAGTCCTAACACTTGGGTAGAATCCCAAAGCAGAGGTAAGGGAGGCTGGCAAATCATAAGGAAGCAGGAGCTGACAACATGCCCTGCAAAATAGCCGTGGCAAAACCAGCCCTAGATTTAGAGTAGAGAGGAAGGTGGTAATGCTTAGAGAAAGTATGCACTGAACTCCAAGTAGCTGCCTCCAAAATATCCTTAGTTGCCACCCCCTTAGAAATGCTGTTGAAGTGGCAGTAGCCCTAGTGGAATGAGGCCTAATCCCAGCTGGAATCTCCTTGCCATGATGGGAATAACAAAATGCAATGCAAAACCCAATCCACTTAGAAATAGTTTGTTTTGACACAGGCTTGCCCTGAGAACTCAAAGCAAAAGAAACAAACAACTGCTGAGACTGCCTAAAATCCTTAGTCCTGCTTAAATAATAACGCAACTGCCTGTGTACATCTAAAGTGTGCAAAATCTTTTCCCCCTTATTTTGGGGATCTGCATAAAAGGTAGGCAAATGAATAGTTTGGTTTAAAGCCACACTAGAAACCACTTTAGGCATAAAGGAAGGATTAATACGTAAAGATACCCTATCCTTATGAAAAATCAGGAAAGGCTCAACCGCCATAAGGGCCTGCAATTCAGACACCCTTCTTGCAGATGTAATGGCTAACAGAAAAGCAGTCTTCCATGACAAATATTTCAATTCAGCAGTAGCTGCAGGCTCAAAAGGTTGTAGAGTGAGTTTCTCCAACACAAAATTGAGGTCCCAAGCAGGAGTAGGAGCTCTACGTGGGGGTCTTATATTCTTTGCCCCTCTAAGAAATTGCTTGAACAAAGGATGAGAAAACAATGGTGGGTCACAATCATAGTGAGCTGAAATTGCTGCAGCATGAATCTTGATGGAAGAGAAAGACAAACCTTTGTCCAATAACTCAGTAAGATATTGAAGAGCCACACTCAAATTTGGCTCAGAAACATCCAAATCCTTTGCTGCACACCAAAATAAAAATCTCTTCCATTTTCCTGCGTACACTTTCCTTGTACTAGGTCTTCTGGCTTCCATAATCACATTCAAAACTTGTTGAGGAAGCTGAGACCTGCTATGGTTCAAAACAGAATATGCCAAGCTGTTAGATGAAGAGAGTGAAGCTTGACATTGAGCAGATGCCCGTCCTTCTGAGACAATAGGTGTGGAATCAAAGGTAAGGGCCATGGAGGCTTCCTTACCAGACTCCTCAGCAATGGGTACCAGTGCTGCCGAGGCCAATCTGGAGCTATTAAAATCATCCTTGGCTTGTCTTGTCTGACCTTTAGAAGTACCTTTGGGAGGAGAGGCAGAGGTGGAAAGGCATACACATGAAGATTTTTCCAACTGAAAGAAAGAGCATCCACTTTCCAGGCTGTGTGATGAAACCTTTCGTGCAAAACTTTGGCAGCTGGTGGTTTAGTGGAGAAGCGAACAGATCTATGTCTGGAGTTCCCCATGACACTGTCAATGTCTGAAATACATGAAGATCCAGTTTCCACTGTGGGGATCCATGATTTGCCTGCTTAACACATCTGCTAAGGAGTTCTGTGGTCCTGGCAGAAACCTTGCTTGAAGATTCAGCTGCAAGCTTAACGCAGTCTCCCACAAAATCATTGCTTGCCTGCATAGAGGATAAGAATGTGTTCCCCTTGTTTGTTGATGTACCACATGACAGTTGTGTTGTCTGTTAGAATCAACACCTGCCCTGGAAGAAGTAAATCCTTGAAAGCCAGTAATGCAAACTGGACTGCTAACATCTCCTTCATGTTGATATGTAGATGCTGCAGTCTGGCAGGCCACTTGTCTTGTATCCACTTTCCATTCAGATGAGCTCCCCAAGCTGTGTCTGAGGCATCTGTCGTTAGAATCTGACTCGCCTCTGGCCGGGTCACAGAGAGTCCCTTGTTTAGGTGACATTCCTGAGCCCACCACAAAAATTCCTTTTGAATGCAAGGTATTATTTGAATGACAGTGTCCAAATCCTGGCAGTGCTGTGTCCATACATTTTGAGATACCATTGTAGCTTCCTCATATGCAGTTTGGCATTGGGAAGTACCAGAATACAAGATGCCATGAACCCTAAGGCTTGAAGGACTGTCCTTGCAGTCAGCCCGGACTGATGAGATAGTTGATGGAAGTAAAGAGAAAGATTCTTTTGTTTGTCCGGGGTTAAAAAGGCCATCTGGGTTGCTGTATTCAGTCTCACACCCAGAAAGCACATGTCTTGAGAGGGTACTAGACTGGACTTTATTTCGTTCACAGAATACCCTAGGCATCTTAGCACTGCTATCACATATTCCAAATGCTGAAGAAGCACGTCCCTTCCTTGAGCCAGAATCAGGCAATCGTCCAAATAAGGATAGATTTGTATTCCTGTTAGCCTGAAGAAAGCTATCACTGGAGCTAGAACCTTTGTGAATACTCTGGGTGCAGTAGATAAGCCAAAGGGCAATGCAGAGAACTGATAATGAGAATTCCCAGCTCGAAAACGCAGATACTTCCTGCAAATTAGTCTGACAGGAACATGAAGGTAAGCTTCCTTGAGATCCAAAGTTACCATCCAGTGATCTTTGCCCAGCAGAGGTAAAAGCTGTTGTAACGTCAACATTTTGAACTTGGGAATGTCCAGATAAGTGTTGAGGATAGACAGATCCAAAATTGGTCTCCACGTGTTCCCCTTTTTTGGTACTAGGAACAGGCGAGAATAAAATCCTAGGCCCCTTTCTGGCACAGGAACCGGCTGAATGGCCCCTATTTGGAGCAACAGAGAAATTTGCTTGTGAGCCTCTTTCCTTTGTTGAGGAGGAATGTCTGGCATGCCTTTGAAAGGAGGCAAGGTATGGAAATAAAACCTGTAACCGTGGTGAATGATATCCAATACCCATCTGTCTTGGGTAATTAAACTCCAGTTTTCTTTGAAAAGTGCCAACCTTCCTCCCAAAGGTGCTGCCAGACGAGAAGATTCTGGCAGCTGAAAAGGCAGGTCATTGTACGAAAGGACTGACCCCTGCCCTCACCAGAAGACTGAGTAGGTGAACACCCTGTTCTAGGCCTAAAAGAACCTTGAGCTCTGCCTCTACCACGTCTAGACCTACCCCTAGACTGGGAATCATAAGCAGGATATGTCCACCCCTTGGTAGGCCAATTTCTACTAAACTTCGGAGGCTGAACCTGCAAAAAATCTTTAACAGTCTGCATAGACTTAGCCTTGTCTTCCATTTTCTTTAGAACTGCTTCCACAGGCGAACCAAACAACACATCAGATTGTAAAGGAGCATCTAAAATCCTTGTTTTCACATGCTCAGCTAAATTCTGATCCCTCAACCAGGCGTGCCTGCGAAGAACCGAACCAGTGGCAGCCACCCTCGAAGAGGCCTGCACAGCATCAAAACCACATTGCAAAGAATGCTTACCCACCTGTTCAGAAACATGAACTAAATCCTGCAACTCTTTACACTCAATACCTTCCGCCAAAGCATCTACCTTAGACTTTAATTGTGAAAGGAGATAATTTTGGTATTTCAACACGTGAAACTGGCAATTCAAAGCTCTCATGGCCAAAGTGGAAGAAGTATACACTTTCTTTCCCCATCTATCCAAAGCCCTAGCCTCTTTATCTGGAGGAACAGGATTTTTAACAACAGAAGCCTTAACACCTTTAGGCCCCTGTGAAACAGTTTCTGGGTCTGCCCTAGGACTCTTAAAAAGATACTTATGAGCTTCAGGCACCCTATAATATCTATCCGGTTTAACTGGAGCAGGAGACAAAGAGTCAGGGTTCAGAGAAGCCTCTGCAAAAACATCCTCTACCACATCTAGAACAGGAGGTATAGCTAAAGGCCTATGCTGGGGTAGAAACAAAAATTCCCTAAGCCTTTTCCTGGAATCAGAGAAATCCTGACCTTCCCATTTAAAATGCTCCCTCATGGAATGAAGAGTCTCTGAAAATGAAAAATCCTCAGGAGGAGAAGCAGAAGGAGTAGAATCATCTACATCAGAATCAGAGTAAGGGGAATACTCCTGCAAGTCTTCAGCCGAAGACTCAGAAGCATCCGAACACTGTTCAAAACTCCCAAGCTCAGGTTCCACCCTAGGCCTCTTATCAGGAGGGGGCATAGAACCTCTAATCATTGTAATCAAATCTTCTGCCATCTTAAGCATATGCTTCTTAGGTACAGACCCTGAAGAACTAGGGGTAACTCCTGAAACAAAACCTGGCCTGCCCCTGGGAGAAGCCTTGGAAACAGCAGGGGAGGGCCTAACCACCTTAGGAAGGGAAGGAAGAACAGCTACCTGAGAAGCCCCTTCCGCCTGGCCTACCTCCTGAGAGGTCACATCTTGCAGTAATAAAGTCTCTCCTGCGATTCCAAAGAAATGTCTGGCTGAACCCCTGGCTCCACCGAGCCCTCTAAAGAACCGACGTCCGGGACGGACGGTTCTTCCACCCTAGGCTTTGCTGTTTTGTCCTTGCGCTTTTGACGGCGGCGCCGGAGCATCCGATGGCATTTTATAATTACACCGCTTCCCAAAACTAACCTGGCACAATCTAATCTTCTCTTTATAGTGCGTTTGTTAAATCTAGCACAAGAGCGACAGCCAACAACGTCGTGCTCAGGCCCTAAGCAAGGTATACACAAGGTATGGTAATCCCTATGAGGTATCTGTTTCCCACAAGAAATACAGTTATTCACTTTTTCTGACATCCGGTAAAATACTGAGGCAAGAAAAACCAAAATAATCCCCAACGGGGTACTTAGCCAACTTGGATTCGGTCTGAAACTCCGACTTCGGAAAATCTCAGAACGCCAACCTGCACTTGCAAAACTGCTTCTGCATCGGACCATGCGGCAAAAAAGACTGAGGATATGACGCCGGTCATGCGCATTTGTACCCTGACGTCCTGACGTCAGACTAATGCACCTTGACCGACGTCAGCCATATACTTTGGTATTCGGGCCGACTGGGACAGCGGACTACCCAAGTGTTAGGACTGCAGCAATGTGGTATGAAGAACATCAGGTGGATCAAAGCTGTATTCTGCTGATATAGCTGATGCATGTATCTTGATGGAGGAGTAGGACAGGCCTGAATGTAGAAGTTCTGCCAGATACTCCAGAATGTTAGGCATATCTATGTTTGACACATCTTTTCCTCTTTCAGTACTCCAAATGACAAACCTTTTCCATTTTCCTGCATAGTTCCTTCTTGTTGAAGGTCTGCGGGCTTCAAGAATAATGTCTTTAACTCGTTGGGAAAGTTCTGGATTAGCTGCTGCTATGTGATGTTCCATGCAGTCAGTTGCAACGTTTTTAGGTTTGGATGCATGATGCTGTAGTTGTTCTGAGTTAACATCAAAGGCATCAGGGGTATTGGCCACATATTGTTCTGAGACATGCTCCTCAGCAGTGGGTACCAGTGTTGTCTTGGCCAGTTTGGAGCTATTAGGATTATCCTTGGACGTTCTTCCTTGATTTTTAGTAATACCTTGTGTATCAAGGGAAGAGGTGGGAATGCATATGCTGTTAGGCCTTTCCAGCTGAAGGAGAGCGAATCCACTTTCCATGCTAGTGGGTGGAATGTCCTTGTGCAGAACTTTTTGAGCTGGTGATTGAGAGGGGAAGCAAATAAATCTATCTGAGGCATTCCCCATTTCTTTGAGATGGTCTTGAAGATGTCCGGGTGTAGCATCCATTCGTGGGCATCCGATGTGGTTCTGCTTAATATGTCTGCTAGAGTATTTTCTTTTCCCGGTACAAAAATTGCCTGTAACTGGATGTTGTAGCTGAGTGCCAGGTTCCACAGCTCCAAAGTCATTCTGCATAGGGGGTATGAATGAGTGCCTCCCTGTTTGTTGATGTACCACATGACTGTGGTGTTGTCTGTCCTTATCATCAACTGGCCTTCTTTGAGAAATGGTCTGAAGTTTTGGATTGCCAGTTTTACTGCCAGCATTTCTTTTAGGTTGATGTGCAGGTGAAGTTGATCCTGTGTCCACAATCCTTGCACGCATTTGTCCAGCATGTGGGCCCCCCATCCTAGGTCTGAAGCGTCTGTTGTGATGGTCTGGCTTGCTTGACATCTGCGAAAGGGTAGCCCTGGGTTTGACTGGCATGCTTGAGCCCACCATAGGAACTCCTGTTTTAAGCATGGAATTAGTGGAATTTGTGCTTCTAGGCTGTGCCTGTGTTGGGACCATAAATTCTTTAGGTACCACTGTATTTTTCTCATATGTAGTCTGGCAAGTGGAACCAAGATTATGCATGATGCCATGAAGCCCAAGGCCTGCAGTACTTTTCTTGCTGTTAACTTGTTCTGTTTTGTTAGTGCCAAGAAGTAAAGAGGGAGTTCTCTTTGTTTTTCTGCAGTTAGGAAAGCCATTTGTTTTACTGTGTCCAATTCCGCGCCCAAGAATGTCCTTGTCTGGGATGGGATCAGCCTTGATTTTTGTAAATTGACTGTGTATCCCAGTGCTTGTAGCAAGTAAATGACCCTTTGTAAATCTGTTGTCAGCTTGCTTTTGTTGTCCCCTTGTAACAGGCAGTCGTCCAGGTATGGGTAAATTTGAATTCCCTGTTGTCTGCAGTGGGCGATTACTGATGCCAGGCATTTTGTGAATACTCTGGGCGCAGTAGATAAGCCAAAAGGCAATGCTAAGAATTGATAATGCTCTGATCCTGCAAGAAATCTGAGGTATCTTCTGCAGATTGGTCGAATGGGGACGTGCAGGTATGCCTCCTTGAGATCTAGAGTTACCAGCCAACACTCCTTGCCCAGCATGGGAAGAAGTTGCTGTAGGGTCAGCATTTTGAATTTTGGGACAATGATGTATGTATTTAAGGAGGACAGGTCGAGAATAGGTCTCCAACTTTTTTCCTTTCTTGGAACTAGGAATAGTCTTGAGTAGAATCCCTTTCCTTGTTCTGTTGTTGGCACTCTTTCCACAGCTCTCATGTTTGCTAACTGCATTATCTGTTTTAGAGCCTCTGTTTTTTGATTTGGAGGTAGATTTGGCATTCCTCTTTTGACTGGTAAAGTGTGGAAGTGGAACCGGTAACCTTGATCTATGGTTTGTAAAATCCACTTGTCTTTTGTGATATAGTGCCAGTTCTTTGAAAATAAGGTTAATTTGCCGCCTAATGGAGCTGCTATTTGTTCCCTGGTAGGCGGATTTAGAGTTAAGTCACTGTGGCTGTGTTGTTGTAGTGGCAGTGGTTGTGTCTGTGCCTCTGTTGTTACCTTGCCACTGTCGTCCTCTGTAGGCACCTCCTCTGGATTGGTTTCTGCCTCTGGAACGTCTAATCCTGCCCCTTTGGGATCTTGTGGAGTCAGGAAAGGACCATTTTTTGGCAGGCCAGTTCCTGCTAAACCTTGGGGGTTGGACCTGCAAGAAATCTTTAACCGTTTGAACAGATTTTGCCTTTTCTTCCATTTTCTTCATTACCTGCTGGGCAGGTGTACCAAACAAGCTGGTCTTATCCATAGGAGCATCTAATAACTTAGCTTTAACATGATCCAGTAAAGCTTGTTCCTTTAGCCATGCATGCCTTCTTATCACTGTGCCAGTCATGGCTGATCTAAATGAAGCCTCCAGTGCATCATAGCCACATTTTAAGGAATGGTTACTAACCTGTTGTATGTTATTTACCATTTCTAATACATATTTCTTATCAATTGATTCATCAGAGGATAGCTTTTTTGTTAACTGTTCAAGCATAAACTCTTGGTATTGTATCATGTGGAACTGACAGTTTAAAGCTCTAGCTGAGAGAGTAGCTGAAGTGTAAACCTTTTTTCCCCATCTGTCTAGAGACCTGGCTTCCCTTTCAGAAGGAATAGGGTTTTTAGCTGTGGTCGCGGCTACTGCCTTGGGACCCTGGGATATAGTTTCGGGGTCTGCAAGTGGGGCCTTGTAAAGGTGGTGATGAGTGTCTGGTACCCTGTAAAATCTGTCTGGTTTGGCAGGGGCTGGAGGTAAAGAATCTGGTGCAGAGCAGACATCATTGAAGGCATCATCCACTACAGAGAGCACAGGAGGTATAGCTAAGGGCCTGTGTTGTGGAAGGTGCAGAAAGGTTCTCAGTCTTTTTCTGGAGTCTGAGAAATCCTGCTGCTGCCATTGGAACTGCTCTCGCATGGCATGTAAGGTTTCCCCAAAGGAAAATTCTTCTGGTGGGGAGGCAGCTGGAATGGATTCTTCAGCATCTGAGTCTTCAAAATTGGAGAAAGGAGCCTCTGGCTGGTCTGTTATGTCTGATTCATCAGCAGAATCATCAGAGGACACAGGCTCGGGGGGCTCTGCCCTAGGTCTCTTCTCTGGGGCTGAGAGGCCCTGTCTGGGTGAGATTGAGATCCCCTAATTAATGAAATTAAATCTTGTGCCAGAGTAAGCATTTGTGCACTAGAAGAGGGCCGGGTTGTAGGTGGTTTAGCAGGCACTGTTCTAGTAGTTTTGGCTGCTTTGGCCCTGGCAAAGGCCTTAATGGACATGGCTGCTGGAGGCCTAGCAGCACCACGTGCTGGGGTAGACACATCCAAGGGAATGGTGTCTGATAAGTCAGTGGCAACCACCGTAGTGGATAAAATTTCTGAGGCCGATTCAAGAGAAGTAGCAGGGGCCTCAGTGGTAGTGATAGATTCTGCTGTATTTTGATCAGTTTTCTCGGTTTCGGCCGAAACCGAGACACTCGCGGTTTGCTTAACCATGGTTTCGGCCGAAACCGCGGACCGCGAGTGTCGGTCTTTATCTTTGCGTTTTTAGCAGTTTGGGTAGTCGGAGGATCCGACGGCATAATATACGCAAAATTAGAACCGAAAAACTGTTCAGCAAACTCCGACCGATGCCTAAGCGTTCGTCGGTTGAAAGCAGCACAGGCCGAACAGGCTGCTACGTCGTGGGCTGGGCCTAAACAAGGCAGACAGTAAGAGTGGAAATCCTTATGAGGTATTTGTTTCCCACAGGTTAAACAATTATTAACTTTTTCTGACATCGGCTGAGGCAAGAAAGAGTCCCCAACGGGGTACTTAGCTTTAGAAGTCTTCGAAGTAGTATTCGGTAGAAGTAATCTCTGGATCCGACCGACCGGCACTTGCGAACAGCTTCTGCTTCGGGTGCCATGCGGCAAGAAAGACTGAGGAAAATGGCGTCGGCTGATGCCTTTATACCCGAAGACCAACAGAGATGACGTCGGGTGAAGTGCGACATCAGCCGAAGCCGGACCCAGACTTTGGAATCCGGCCGACTGAAGGGCTGCCTGACGACAGGACAACCCAGTTGTTATGACTGCAGATGCATCCATGAAGGACATCCACTGCCTTATTTGCATGCTCTGTAATAGAGGCAGTGAACCTCCCACATAGTGATGTCAGACCTGGCTTGCCCAGGCCACTCTATTCTAATCTAAATGACAAACTATAATCTCAATTATCTGAGCAGCCCTACTGATATGTGACAAAGTACAGTGAGGAAGTACAGGCAACAGTACAGTAACAACTGCATGAACAAAGAGCATACATTTGCAATGACCATACTAACATATTAATTGCATCTTTTTACACAGGAAGCAGATGTCTATCACAATTAATAGGCAACACTACATAAGATTACATGAAGTATGTGATACATTAATCTTAAATTACTTAAAAAAACATGCAACTACTGTCATGCAAGTGCATTAAATATATCATGTTTATAGTCTATCAGTTGTTAGCTATTTAACCAAACTGGAAGGAAAGAAATTGGGAGTTTGATGGTTTACAAAGATGTGATTTCTCCCAGTGCTATGGAGTTCAGATCTAAATTTGAAAGCAGGAGGAGTGCAACAAAAAAGTGCTCCACTGTACGGAAGGAAAGGCTGTGACAAAACAGTACATTAGTCAGGTCACCTGCTGTGAGCTGTCAATCACATGCAGATAATGGGTCAAATTACCCTTAGCACTTTGACAGCTAGGGAAGGTAGGTGTGAAGCGGGAGGGGGGATACCTTGAAGAACTACAATACAGATGTCACAAAAGAAATCAAGTTAACATTTCTAAGAGGAAGCAGCAATAAAACGCACATTTCAATTCTGTTCTGTGGCATTTGCACTGCTTATGTTTGAAGTAGTCATTGAAAAAAGGAAAAAAATGTTAACCAAAACTAGGTGACTACAACACAGCAGTGAATGCCTGTAAAATATGTGCAGTGACAGGAGCTTTAGGGAAAAAGTGGCAGATATGATACAATTATTTAGAGACAAACAATGAATTCTGTGATACCTAGAGGCAGACTAAACAATCAGAATTACTTCAAGATGTTAGACCCCATGTGGTCAGACTCAGAAATTATGTATAAAAATATCTAAAAACCTGTAAATAGTCCCAGAGTGGTGTTAAAATGTAGGAAACATCAAACCATGATGACATAAACATGTTTTTTGAGTCTGTAGGTGCGGTTCTCCTTTAAGAAAGAAATTCAGTTGGTTCACTCTAATACTCAGGAATTATCTTTGAAAATAGATAAAATGGACACTAAACATGATAATTTCAAGGAGAAGTGCACTAAACAAATGGATAAAATTCATGACGGACTTCAACAGCAGACAGATCAAATATCTGGCATTGAGGACTCTTTAAATGATATAAAGGGAGAATGGATGAGGATGAACACAACACTGAGTTTTTATTAAAGCAGAATAACTCTCTCCTGAACAAGATTGATGATCTATAAAATAGATCCTGCAGAAACATCAGGATTTCTGGTTTACCAGAGAAAACAGAAGGAAATAATATATTAAACTTTTTGTCATCTTGGGTACCAAAAATACTAGACTTAATTGAAGCACTGTCATTTGTTATCAAAAGAGCACACAGATCTCTGGCTTCAACCTTCTTCTTCAAAGAGCAGTGCTTCTGCAAGAGCTACTACTGTAATTTTTTTCCTCACAGGACAAAGAATTAGTCAAAGTCTCCCATTAAACTTGAAGAAAGAATTATTTGGTTTGATAATGACTATTCCTCTTCTGTTAAATTTAAAGGAAAATGCTTCCTCCAACTAATAAGAGAGATGAAGAAAAAAAAAAATAAAAGTCCATCTTTTATTTCTGGCCAGATTAAAAATCAGTACTTAAATACCTACATTGTTGGCAAGCCCCACACTTGAATATCCCCTTGACCCTACTTGGTACGGCTTTATTTTGATGTTCAAGAAGAACTTTAAGGTTAGCACCTCGCCTATAAGTTATTTTAGGTTTATCTCCAAATAATTTCTTCAAACCATTATCTTCAATACTAAGGGCCCAATTTTTATTAAGAATTTCTCTTATAAGAAGATAATCTAAGTTATAAGTACATAAAAAGCTAGTGGGAAAACTTTGTGTCTCACCCCTGATAGTACTGTGACTATGACCATCAGCTTCATCGTGACTGTCTAGTGTATTACTACACAAAAGAGGTTTAAAGTGGCCTATTTGCCGCTTATAAGAAACCTCGGCAGAAATGTTTGCCACCATAGATGAGGGGTAACCTCTATTAATGAACATGGATTCCAAAAGTTCACATTCATCAATAAAATCGGTCTCGTCAGAGACCATCCTAGCTACCCTCACCATTTAGCCTTTAAAAACCGCTCTGTTTTGGTGGTGAGGGTGGCAGCTAGTAAAATGGAGGAATGAATTGGAATAAGTTGGTTCCTATATATAGTACTTTTAAACCTAGAATTAAGTATATCTTTAGACAAATGTATATCTAAAAAATTAATGTTATTCTGTTGTAAATTATAAGTGAATTCAAAAAAGTCAGTCATAGCAGAAATTGTGGTGATAAACTCCTGAACCAAATCACTTGGACCTTTCCAAACCAAGAACATGTCATCCTGGTAACGAGTGCACCAAGCGACATTGTTCTGGAACAAACTATTTTTAAATAATAGGGTTTTCTCCCAATGCGCCATGATGCAATTGGCAAATCTACCACAGGGTGACCGCATTGCCACCCCGGTTTTCTGCAAATATATTTGTCCATCAAACAACATATAGTTGTTAGTCAAAACAATCTCTAAGAGAGTTTCAACTACATAAATAGTATTATCACTGACCTGTCTCTGTACCATAAAATCCCTAATCCATTCCAAACCTAAATTTTGGGGTATGACCGTATAGAGGTCCCTAACATCAATTGTAAGAAACCCATATTCTTGGTGAAAGGGGATGTTACTAAGTTCAGTTAGGAAGCTCCAGGAGTCCTTACAAATTTGCAACTCTTGTTCCACTAAAGGTCTTAAAATACTATTCACGTATTTTGCACACCCATAAGTAATTGAACCTCGCCCATCAACAATCGGTCGATACGGGGGGGTCTATGATCTTCTTATGAATTTTGGGTGTGCTAAATAAAGCTGGTATTCTAGGAGCTGCCATGGTCAAATAATTAAATAATTCGATGTCAATAGAACCTTCCAGAAAAAAGGTCCTCAAGGGTAGATCTAATTTTTCTATGTGCAATATTTAGCTCATTAGAACTAACTAGTTCGTAAGCTATGGTATTGAGATGTTTCTTCATATTATCCACATAGATATTATAATCCATAAAAACAAGTCCACCCCCTTTGTCGGGTTTCATAACTCTTATACTACAATCGCATAATAGCTTAATGAAGTCACGTTGGTTACTATTGATATTGATATTAACATTCCCATCAGTAACATTGTTAGTACTTAAAGCTCTATGGTCAATCTCACACATCTTCTCAAAAGAATGTAAATTGGAATGGAGTGGTGGATTAAACAAACTTGAAACCCTAAGTGGGGTTGTAAGAGTGGAGCTTGTGCCCATTAAAGTTTTCAAGTTGAGTTTACAAACAAACAGTTTTAAATCTATTATAGTTTTAACAAGGTCCATGTTGGTGTCCGGAACAGATTTTCAGTTATATATAAAAAAAGTATACTTTCCAAGTACACCTTTTCATTCTTAATATTATGATGTATTTTATTTATATAGTAGTTTTAGTTTTTAAAATATCTGTGGTGATCATCATTTTTTCCTTCTTGTTGCTTAATGATATAGGTTTTTCATACCTGTTTATGGTTTATTACATTTGTACTGGTTTTGTTATAATCTCTTTGTATATACATTGCCTTCCCCTTTGCTTAGGGTTGAATGTGAATTTCAGCCTCATACACATTCAAATGAATATTGGCATTTTAGATGAATGTTTACTATATATTTGAATTGTTTTTTTAACTGTGGGCTAAAAAGTGCCCTGACTTGTGGGTTCGGTGCTGTGCTTTTTTGGAAGTTGTCCGCTTGCTTTGTATTCTAATGTTTAAAATTTAGAATTTCTGCCTTTATTTTGGAATTTCTCTTTAAAGACAATGGTCTTTCAAGATTTTTAATTGAATAATTACGTTATTTACATTCTTTTATATAAAATGGTGCTTAATTGGCACGCATTTTTTTCTGAAGAAGGAGAAGCATTGCCTTTTCCGAAAGCGCTCAATAAACAGTTTGTTTGTTTTTTACCGCTCCGTCTCTATATCTCGCTTTTTTGTTTTTAAGGTGCATTTAGTCTATGACTGATTTTTTGATACTATGTCTTTTTGAAGATATTTTTTTTCTCACTTAACATTCAACTGCTTAAATTGCTCTTTAGTGAAATTGCTTTGTATGGTGACTGTCTCTGTTCGTGACTTGGGCAATGTCTGTCTCTACTTGACTTGTGTGATTTGCCTGGACGTGGGTATGTGCATGGTTCTCTTTGTGCACTGTGATGGTTTCTAGTGTTCTGGAAATCCTGCTAGGTGAATTATTATTGTTTCCGATGCATCTGTAAGGATGAGTGGTGGTGTTTCTTACCTTTCGTGGACTGTGATATGCCTTTGACCCTTGTGTGGAGTGGATCTCATTGGTGGTGTATGAATGGAATGGTTTTTGGGATGGTTGAAGCCTTTGTTGTGTCGTGCTGGGTTTTGTCTTGGGGAGAGTGAAGAGAATGGGAGTGCTTTCTCTGGGACTGGTTTTTGGTCTTGTTTTGGTTATTGGATTGATGGAAAAATGTGACTTCTTATTTCTGACTTGTCAGGGGAAGCTAATGGCTTCTTGTTGGTTTGTTCTTTTCTTTTTCTAGATTTGAGTTTCCACCCAAGTTCGCATGGGATATTTAAAATAAGGGGGAAAAAAAGTGCTACTGATGTCTTTGAGTTTTGCAGTCAATCAAACTGTTGGGGGCAGGTTTTTAATCTTGCTTGACTAAATGGAAGCCATAATTACATTGGAAACAATAAGACAAGTTGGTATAACTTTTTTCTTTAATGGCCATCGATGCATTAACTTCTCTGAGATAGTAACTACCTATCTTTAAATAAATGTCATTTTTCTTTTTATATGTTTTATTACTTTAGCTCACTTAATTTATCAGCTGTTATAATGATTACTTAATTGAAATCTTTGTTGTTCTAGATTCTGTGACTATACAGTCATTGTTACATTTCTTAAGGCTATACATATTGTCTTATTATTTCTATTCGTACCTAAATCACATAATACACCGGCAGATAAATATTTAAATTTGTATAAGTATACTGAAATGGGTACTTCTTCATGCATGTGATGTACTGAAATGAATGCAAGTCTGTCTTTTAAAAGAAGCAATTTTTTTTGATATTAGTGAAAGATTAAAACTGTTCTAACACTGAAAAGTATTTATGCAAGTTCAGTACATTTTATTGTGATTATATAATAGATTCTAGGTTACTTAATTATTTAATTGGGTTGGTAATAAATACACCTTAGCTGTATGTTTAGAACTATTAATAACAGTACATTTCTTGTATTACTGTGTTTAAGACTCACTATTCTAGAAATCCCCCATAGAGTTTGTTGATACAATTTTTTTTCTATTTTTCCTTCCTCATGTAACATCATATTATCAGTAGAAGGATGTTAAATATTTATATAATTAAAATTCTTTGCTATCAGTTAAAAAATAATTAATATGGGGGGCTTTTAACTACTATTTTGTTTATTTTTCATTTTTGTAGTTGAAAATATTATTTTAAACATAGCAGTGAGGATGTTGGTTTTTATTTCTTACTTTTTTTGGATGGGTGGGAATGTTTGGATAGCTTTAGTATTCAAACAGTGAGTTTTAGACTCCATGTGGGTTTGAAGGGTTTTACAAATGTTTGCTTTCATTGAAAATAATTTCCTATTTTTGGTGTCTACTATTGTTTTTCTTGTATTTATAGCTAGCAATCTATTTACCAACGATTATATTCTCTCTTATGAGTTAATTTTGAGATGGGATGTGATTCAAAGGTACATACACTATTTGGAATTCATAAAAAACTCTTTATATAGAACCATTACTTCAAGTGTATGTCTTGTTTAAATGCATACATTTAAACATTAAAGGTTTATCTAATGGTTGCAAAAGAGGGAACTTAAACAGATTTTTGAAACTTTTTAATTCCCAGATGATATTTTTGCAAGTGACTCATTTATTACACGCTGACATCAACAGACTTGATTCTAAATCATAATCAGTACTCTCTAGCTCTCTCCATAATCAGAAAAAAGAGAGGTGGTAATTTTATGGAGAAATACTATGCCTATCCCTACGATAGTTAGTTCTTATAAAGGCAACAAAGGTTTACTATGCTTACTAACACTGGAAATTAATAGAAAAATCTATACCTTTTTTCATTTATATTCAATTCCTGGTATAGATTCAGACTGTTAAACAGCACATAAATCAAACTGTTCATATCACAAGAGGCAGTATGGTAATAGTAGGAGACTTTAATTGTATTTTAAAGAATGATGATTCTAACACCACTAGAAAGAGGAGCACATCAGCACCTGATAAAGAATAAAGACTCACTTTTTTACTCACTACTCACACAGACATGGAACTCAGTCCAGAGTTGATAGAGTTTATATACCAAATGACCTAGTAAATAGGCCCAATAAGGTTAAGATTATATCACATCCACTTTCAGACCACAATGCTATAACTTTTGAACTAACCCTAAAGCAAAACAACAGTGTTTTCATTAAATGCATACCTGGTTGTATAACTAACTTGAAGGAATTTAACTATTATTTTCTAAAAGAAACTCAAAATGTTATGGTTGCCAATTACATGAATGATACATCTGAGATATATTTATGAGATGGTTTAAAAGCATATTTATATGGAATTATATACTGGTATATTTTAAAGAGAAAACAATCGGATAAAGAGCTAACTGGATTGCAAGAACAGATAAATTAAAATTAGACAGTAAAAAAAAACAACCACAAGCATGATAAAAGATATAAACAAATTGAATGATAAATACTTAGAACTCTTAAATTATAAAACCATAACCAATCTGGAAAGGATTAAAACAGTTAATTATTCAGTCATAAATACATGCATATGTTAGCTATCAGAACAAAAATATATAACACATCTAATCATATTAAAGAAATATATTTCCCCCTACAAAAATGGAAAGTCACTGATTTAGAGGACATCTTGAAAGAGTTTTGGGATCACTTTAATGTACAAATATCAATAATTCTTTAATGGATTCCAAAGAGGAAATTAAAAAAAAATTATTTATTTTATTTATTTTACATTTGTTAACCGGGAGAGTCCGACTGGATACATGTCCATTTTCAGCGGAGGCCCGGGGAGAAAAGCTCCAGGTACATAACAGACATATGAACATTGTTAATGCAAAAAAAGGAAGATAGTTGAGTTCTAAATACAATATAAGGATACATTACATCTTGGGAAAAAAATAACAGCAGCATATAAAAAAAAACATAGGTCAGTTACAAAGGTGAGGCGCCTTGTTAAAAAGCGGTTAAGGATAGTGAGGTAAGAGAAGGGTAAATGATAGTGGTTAATCAAGTTTGGAACAGGGACATTGCCAGAGAGTATTGAGATGGGGTTTAAGCTTTTTTTTGAATTGTAGGAGTGAAGGTTCTGAGGTGAGCATGGTCGGTAGGGAGTTCCACATTTTACCTACAAAGTTTGAGAATAGAGAATCCCCAGCAGAATTATTGGCTTTGGTAGTTTGAGCTAAGATCTTATTGGAGGAGCGTAAAGATTGCAGGTTAATATAGGGGTGAATGATGTTTTTCAGAGCTGGTATTTTCTTTGGGTGATACAGTATCTGGTGAGCCGTTTTGAGTTGGTTGAAATGGAGTTGGCTGGAAAACTCTAACCACCCTATTTGCTTCAAGTTAGTGCAGTGGTGCATTCTAAAGGTGGAATTTGTGGCAAATCTAGCTATGTGATTGCAACAAGAAGCAAGTTTGTTAAGGGTTGTCTTGTTTAGGTTTGTAAAAAGGGGGGAGGCATAGAAAAGAGTTGATAGTAGGTGTATGCTGGCAATTGTAATTTTAGCGTGAGGAGTGAGAAAGTGTTTTACTTTATAGAGAGAGCCAAGCTTTTTATTGACGGTTTTGATGGTTAGATTGAAATGGGTGTCAAATTTAAGGGAGTTATTAATGGTAACACCTAATAGCTTTGTGTGAGCTTCTGGTGATATAGTGATTCCATTGGAGGATGTAATAGAGAAGGTGGGGGAAGAGTCTTGTTAGTGGGTGAGAAAGTAAGTAGTTTTGTTTTGTTGGGGTTGAGAACTAGTTGACGACTTGAGAACCATTTTTCTATTAGGTTGAAGGTGTCTTGGGTTGAAGCAGTGAGGTCTGCCAGGTTGGAGGCAGTGCTGATGATGGTCGAATCATCTGCATATTGAATGCATGTGGCATGGGGGGTGATTGTGGGCAGGTCATTAACAAAGATGGTGAAGAGAAGAGGGCCAAGAATAGATTCTTGGGGAACTCCAAGTGTAACAGGTAGGCATGTGGATAATTTGTCCTGCCATAGAACAGCCTGTTGCCTATTGGACAGGTAGGATTGGAACCATTTCAGCGTGGAATTGTTGAGTGATAGTTTTTTTAATGTATGGAGGAGTTGAATGTGGTTCACCATATCAAAGGCCTTGGAGAGGTCTAAGAAAAGAGCAGATGATAGTTTATTATTGTTTCTGGAGTTATTGATGGTATTAGAAAAGGATAGTAGGGCTGATGTGGTACTGTGATTTGGCCTGAAGCCATGTTGGGAGTTGGCTAGAATTTTATTTTTGGTGAGGTGTTCCATCAGTTGTTTGTGGACACACTTTTCCATAATTTTGGCCAGGGGTGAGAGTATAGCTATAGGTCTGTAGCTGGTTAGCTCTAGTGAGCTACCACCTTTATGGAGAGGAATAATGTGGGACATTTTCCATATGGAGGGGATGAAGGCTTCTGACAAGGTACGGTTTATGATTATGGAGACGGGATAGGAAATGGCCTCAGCTGCTTTTTGCAGAAACTCAGCTGGGAGAAGGTCAGCTGCTAGCTTAGTGGGTTTTAGTTTTTTAAGAAGAGATGTTATAGAGGATATGGGTACTGGATCGAAGGTAAATAGATGATCTGATGTAGTTTTAGTATTCTGTTGGCATGGGTAGTGGAGTGGGCTGGTTGTTTGTTTGAATTGTGTGGCCAGGGATTGTATAGTTTCTGTGAAGAAACTATTGAATGTGTTAGCAATGTTTACAGGGCACTGTTGTTTGCAAGTTGGAGTGGGGGTGGTTGCCTGGCCTGGGTGCAGGAGCTTGTTTAAGCCTGCCCAGAATTTTTGCGGATTATTAAGGTGTTTGTGTTGGAGGTGGAGGAAGAAGTTTTTTTTATCATTTAAGATCATTCTTTTAGTTTCACTTCTAAGTTGCCGGAAGGTTTGGTGGGAGTGTGGGTCTTTAGAGGTACGCCATGTGACCCACATCTTGTTTCTAGATAGGATTTTGGATTTTAAAATATTAATAAATATACTAAGAAAAAACTAACTGAGGCTCAAATTAATTTTATTGACAGGCCTATTTCAAACTCTGAATTAAAAGCTCAAATTAAGAAATTAAAATCAAACAAGGCTCCTTGGTATGATGGTATAATTCCTGAAGTTTATAAGTTAGTGTCAAAAGAAGCTTTGGATACACTGCTTAAACTTATCAAAGTAGTTAAAAAAGTTCCTCTCTCTTGGAAATATACCCTGATTTTCCCAATTTTAAAATCAGATAAAGATTCTATAAAATGCTTGTATTACAGACCAGTTTCTTTATTAAACATAGACTATAAATTATTTATGTACATTCATGCTGATAAATTAAAACATTTTCTCCCACTCCTGGTTGATGATGACCACACTGGTTTTATCTTAAACAGAAACTCTTAAAAATAATTTTAACATTAATGGACTTTGCAAATAAAACGAAAGAGAACTTAACCGTAGTAAGTCTGGAAATCAGTAGTGCTTTTGATTTGGTTAATTGGAACTGCCAATTAACCAAATCACTGGTACTTGAAGAAAGTAATTTTTCAGATAAGTTTATACAACTTATTAATCTTCTACATATTAATTCCTATGCATATGTAAAAATAGGTTCATTCACTTCATAATCAATTAAGATCGCTAAAAGAACTAAGCAAGGATGTCCACTTTCACCTTTACTTTTTCCTTAGTTATACAGCCATTTTCCAATTTGATAATATTATGTCCAGACATTAAAGGTATTCACATAGATAAGAAACTAACTTCTAAAATCCAACTGTTTGCAGACAATATTTTTCTGACATAAATGAATGTAATAATTCACTTTCAACTCTCTTCAAATCTTTCAGAAGAAATCAGAACTTTCTTTTAATGAAAATAAAACAAAAATTCTATCTATAAATTATAATATTAATGTTATAGAAAAAAGATTTAATAAAAACGTAGTCCAGGAAAAAAAAATTATATAGAAATAATTATTGCTGAAAACATTAACAAAACAATAGACATGAATTACAATAGCAGTTTAATTTCTACAGAGAATCTCATAAATAAGTGGAACAGATTTTTTTAATATGGATGAGAGACTTTCTATAATTAAAGTTATTACTCTATCAAAAAATCTATATATTGTGCAATAATTATCATTATCCCCTCCTAAAATCTTTATAAAAAGTTTAATTCTTTAATTTTAAAGTTCCTATGGTACCCTAACGAGGTCAGAATAGCTTTCAGTCATCATATTACAGATTGGTCCTTTTGGGCTATTGGGTTACCAGTTCTTCTGTTATCAAAACAATAATTGTTTTGGTCAAATAGTTACTATACCACTAACTGAAAGGGCTTTCAAGGAAACTTTTGGATACAATCTATCTCCTCTAAACATTCTAATTATTATTTATTTTCAAACAATTCTTTGCTATGGTTATTAAAAGAATATTTCATAAATAACCCTAATCAAATAATTAATTCTAATTCCATTACTATTATATTGACTACTCTGAGAAATCTCATTGATAGAAATCCAATGTACAGAACATGCTTTTTCTTTATTTTTGCAATAGCTTATACTCAAAATAATATTTCCACCCAAAATATATCTGCAATGATCCATTAAATTTCCGTACACTTTTTGTCGGAGCTCCTGCCCCAACTTCCTCAGAAAAAACACTAACCAACAGTTGAATTACCCTATATATATCAATTACTCCAATTATCCTATTAATTCAAATTTTTTAAAAATCTTTAAAGTGACCATATCCTTCATAAATAAATTCTATCACAAAATACTATTATCCATGTTACATATATCAAGTATTTGAAAAAAATATATATAATTGATATATAATCATTACACTTTCTCAAAATTAAATCTATATAAATATACACAATACATGGTACCTATAATATGATTATGACATATATATGTATGTATAAAATCAACATTGTAAATACAAAAACATTGCAAAACTGAATAAAACAATGTTATTTAATGTTATTTATATACTACAGTATCTGCAATGATGACTTTCAAGGAAAATAGCATGATATATTGGTTCCAGGTAATGAATAAAGGAAACCTGTACTATTGAAGTTGATCAAGCTTGTGTGAGAATAACCAACAAGCATGATAGTAGAGCATGTCCATATTTTTCTGCTCTGTATAGGCAATCAATCAGATCACCTCATAGGTATTGTTGTCCTCCCATTGTTTTGAAATTTTCCCATGGTGTAAATATGGTGAAAGATATAGTTACCAGGAACTGGCATATTTTACAGACTGACAGCAGATGTTCCGATATATTAGCAGATGGTCCTAGATTTGTATATAAGAACCACAGTAATTTGAGGCAACAGTTATGTTTTCCTAGACATGTTATGTCTGGATCCCAAGTTCTGATGGGTACATCTAAATGTCATAAATGCAATTTGTGTCAGTTTATAGATGAGTCTAGGTTCTTTAGGCACCCTGTCATGGGCTACTTGTGGAAGTTGAGGACATCTGCTGATTGCTCCAACAGGAATGTGGTTTATTTAGAACATTGTTAGTGCTGTTATAAATTCTACGTTGGTAAGACGGACAGGAGCTTAAAAGAAAGAATTAGGGACCATGTGTATTACATGAAGAAGCAATATGATTTTAGTGCCTTAGCGAAACATGTTTTGTCTACTGGCCCTGAACACAACTTTGTCTTCCAGGTATAATGTGTGATCAGCCCAGGTCTGTGAGGTAGTGATATAGTGACTCGCACTGAGGTGGTCGAGTTGGAGTGGATCTTGAGGTTGGGGGCACACCTAGCTATGGGGTTGAATGATCATGTCTCCATTAAGCCTGTATTAAGGAGTAAACGGCTGTAGGGCATTTATTGTTGTCTGTATATATATTTATGAATATTTTTCTTGCTTTATTTATTTGTGTTAATGTTTTTATTATTATTTTTTTACTGTTTATCAGATTTTATGCCAGTAAATATTACCTACTTCATATGCCTTTAAGCTGAAAATGTGGCTGCATGAATGTTTGTTTTATTGGCTGTTAAGCTGTTTGAGATGATGTAATTTGTATATAAGTTATTCTGTCCCCATTCATGTTTGTCTGAAGAAGTGGTATGGTATTAACATGAAAGCATTAACTTTCTTTCTCTGCAATAAAGTTTTTTGGTATAATTACTTAGCTGGTTCATCAAGTTTTTGGATTTAGCTGCATATGGAGCTGTCTTCTGCCTGCTTTGGGGAATTTTACAGTTTTACTGTTGCTGCAGTTGGGTTTGTTTTTGTTGAAACCTGTACTATGCCTAATGCATAATTAATTAATTTGATATAAAAGATGGCTTATGGTGGCATGTATAAAATTGTAGACAGTTTGTGGAACATAAACTTGAAGGCATGCAATCATCAGTGAGAAATTCCATTTCTAATCTAATTGAACTTTTAACTATTATGGTACATTAGAAAACATCTGGAAAAGGACTTTTATCAAAAATGTATAAAGTGATAAAAATAATTAGAATATAATAAAGACAGCTATTGGAATTACTTTTAACTTATAAACAATAAATTTCCTGATGACACAGATAAAAACTAATTTATCATCATCCAAACAAACCATTTGTTTAATTAAATGGAAACTATTCACTTGGAAATTTTTACACACATCTTTCTTTACTCCGCATAGAATAGAATTAATATCCAAAAACAAGTTGGTTTGTTGGAGATGTAAGTTAGACACTAAAGCTGATTAGGAGCATATGTTTTTGAATGTGTTATAATTAAGCCATAGTGGAAGGAGATCAATGTCTTCCTACAAGCTTTATTTTCTGACAAATTTATTTTAACTAAATCCCTAGTTCTTTCAATACTCCAATCCCTGAGTGTATTACAAGACTGAAATATCCAATCCTGTGGACTAGTTACAAGGAAAGTAATAACAACAAACTGGATGAATGAATCCACTCCCTCCGTCAGTGAATTTTTGAATACTGCAATTGAAGTTTGTCACCTGGAACTTATCACCATTAAATCAAGATCTACAAGAATCATTTCTTCATTCAATGCCTGGAAAAAGTTTAAAAGAACTGTAACATAAACAATAATTGGTTTCTCTCAGAATGATTGAAACATCTGCATTTCTTACAATTTTTCTTATTTAGTAGACACTTTTGCAAACAGTTGCTTTATGTTTTTATATAATGGTGTACTGCTAGGTTTATATATATATATATATATATATATATATATATATATATATATATATAATGGTTTACTACTAGGTTTTGTATAATCTTTTTTCTGTAGTATGTCAAATATTTCCTTCTTAAAGGAAATGTTATCATTTATGTTTATGTTTTAAAATCTAATAAAAAAGATTTATTAAAAAAAAGACAGGAGACCCTTCAGGATGGAAGTCCCAAAGGAAGCAAGGAAGCCCTGGCTGTGAACATATAGTCTAATTTGTACTGCTTGACAAAGGTATGGATTGGAGACCAAGAGGCAATTTGACAAATTTCATCTAAGGACAAAGCTCTGAAGAAGGTTAATAAGGTTGGGAAGGCTCAACTGGAATGTGCTTAGGCTTGATGGGTTTGGATTTAATTTGTAAAGTGGAGCAAAGGAAATACAGTCTGTCAACAAGCTGGATAGGGAAATCTTATAAACTTCCGACCCAATTTATTTTGTTTGATTGGTACAAATAACTTCCCATCTTTTTTGAAGGAAGCCATCCTGTGAAGGTAGAAATGAAGCTGCCTACCTATGTACATCCAATGTATCCAGTGTATTCTCACTTGTTTTGATAATTTGGAAAGAACACTGGGTGATGTATTTTCTGTGAACAACTGGTCTCAGAAGCTAATTTCAGAAGAAAGAAAGGATTAGTTCTAAGGGAAACCCTATCCATATGAAATATGATGCACGGAGAAACAGAAGATCTGAAACTCTCCTGGCTATAGTGATGGCCACTAACAGTATGGCTTTTCCAAGATATGAAGGAGGCTCAAATGGAGGTCTAGACAGAACTTCCAAGACAAAATTTAAGCCCCAAGCATGAGCTGGATCTTTTATGGTAGGAGTCAAATGGAATGTACCTTTAAGAAAGGCTTTACATAACTTATGAGATACTAAGGAAGAGTCCTGGAACCCAACGTGGAAGGATGAAATAGTTGCCAACTGTACTTTGATAGAGGAGAAGCTGGATTCAGCTAAAAAAAAGCAAGACTGCAAATGTAAGATATCTGTGACTGAAGCTATAAATGGTTCTGTGTTATGAGATTCCTGCCATATGGCAAATATTTCCACTTATGATGCACCTTACTTGTAGGTGATTTCTGAGAAACCATACGTATATGCAAGTATCCAGTGCCATTATTGGGAATTGAGACACCATGCAGTTAGTTTCTTGTTGGGTAAATTCAGATGAGACTTCCTGGATGGATGAGAAATCAGATCCAGTAAAGGATCTAGGAGTCAAGGAAGTTCATACAGGTAAGGTCTTAGGAGGTAAATCAGATCTGTATGGGCCATAATGGGGCAAAGAGGATGACTGCTATCTTGCATTAAATTATTTTCTGTATGAATTTGGTCATGAGTGGAGTGGGGGGATATGCATAAAGTAGCCATGAAGGCCAATCACTGGACATAGCATCCCTGGGGATCTGTCCCTGGTGAGAGAGAGAATGGCAAAATAGTCAATGCACTCGGTGTTCTGTAGGGCTGCAAACAGACTGCAGCATGGTATGCCAAGCAATTAAAAATCTCATTTGCTGTCAGTGAGTAAGGAAGAAGGAGACTGATGCTTAACCTGTCTGCAAAATCATGAGTCTTCTAGGTACGTGTGTTGCAATAAGAAAATGGTGAGAGGTTATAACCCCATTACCAAATTCTCATGGCCTCTCAGCAGAGTGTTTAAGATCTGGAACCCCCTGACTGCTTATGTACCAGGATACTGTCATACTGTTTATCTGAATGTTTATCACCCCTAAAGGAAGCAATATAACGAGAACATTTATGTGAAGACAAGCTTCTAAATCTGACCAAGAACCTTGGGCCATTCTCCCTTCATAATGCCCCCCCCAACCATGAGAGAATACATTAATGGTTACAGTTGTTACTGGAGGGGGAACTTGAAAGGGTTTTCTGCTGCTACTAGAGGTTTATGATGGTACTATTTTAGATTAGTTCTGCATGACTGGGTTATTCTAATGGGAAAGGACAGGGGATTATACTTCTGAGACCACTGGTATTGAAGTAACCACTGCAGAATTCTTAGTCGTAATGAATGAAATGTATTATAAGAATTGATGGTGCCATTAATCCTAAGGCTCTTAAGACCAATTTTGCTGGAGGGTGATTAGACTGGCTTGCAAGAGAACCTAAACTGGCAGAGAGATCTGAATTATGGTTTTATCCAAATGACAACCCAGAGAAGCAATACGCTGGTATTCAGATTGAGATTTTGTTAGACTTACTGTTATACCCAGGGAAGCACAAAGATAAAGTAGGTAGTCCTATGCCTGAAGAAGAGACTCCATAGAAGCAACAGCCAAGAGACTCTCATTCAGATACAGGAAAAAGTTTAATCCCTGAGGTCTTAGAAGGGCTGGGGGCTGTGGTGAGACCAAATGGCAGGGCTCTGAACTGAGAGTGAATGGCTCCTAAATGGAAGTGTAGGAACTTCCTGAACTCCTTATCTACCTTTATGTGAAGGTAAGCATCCTGGAGATCTACAGAGCACATCAAGTTATTCTTCTGAAGACACAGAAGAATAGACTGCACCATGACCATTCAAATCGAGTCTTTTCAATATAATCGTTTAGGTGGCTTAAGTCCAGAATGGGCCACAGGTTCATAGGCTGGTACTAGGCTAACAGCCCTACGGCATATACAAGCCTAGCCATAACAATTCCCTTGATATTTCTTCCCACAATATTTACTTCCCTGGACCCCACTCTAGCAGGGCAACTGATGTGATCCCCGGGGTGAATTTGCATTCTTCCATCCAATCATCAACGTTCCTTTTGAAGAGCACCATGGAGGTGCTCTGCTTGACATGTATGGGCAGTCTATTCCAGAGTATGGGGAGTCTCTGGGTCAGGAACCTATCCCTCCATCATGTTTTGTTCATTGTGATGACACGGTTTAGATCCCTGGAGCATGTGGCTCTGAGGGACTGGAATTTCTTTAAATGGAGCACGTCAAACAGCTCAGGGTTTGACATAGCCTTGTATGTTAAGCAGAGATCGCCTCTGAGTAGACGATATGCCACAGAGTATAGCTGGAATTTTTTTAGACGGTCAGTATAGGGCATCTGCTTTAGGCCTGTGATTTTTTTAGTGAGGTACTTCTACGGCCTGTCCAGCTGTTGCAGCTGTCTTGTGAGGTACATACCAAACGGGGCGTTGTACTCTATAATGGGATAGATGTCCCCCACCCAGATGTCCCCAGAGTGGAGCAGTCAGATAAACCTTCAGTGGTTCTGAGGTCACCTGTCAGAGAAGGGTCAAATTCCTGGTGCTGCACACTTTTTCAGCCTTGGGACCTGTGTCCATTGAAATGGCCTCCTCTGCCACAACCACCCTTGTCAGAAGATGAATCATAGTGACAGTGATAGTGAGACTTATGGGACCAGAGCAACACAGTCTCATTTTGGTTGCCATAAAGGCATGCTGAGGTGACTTTAACTTCACTCCTACTGCAGAGAAAAATCTTGCCATCCTGCGCACTCTTCAGCATCCATATTTTAACTGTTTCACCCGTGAAGGAAGGATTAGTCAATGATGCTTTAAAGCTGACCATAGCATTGCACAAATGTAGCCAAATTTGACATCTCATGGTGATGCCTGCTCTGGCTGAGCTCTCAGATACATCTGCTGCATTATGTCCAAGGCACATGGACAGGTTGGTGATATCGGACATTGTGGACAGAGTAGCTTGAAGATGCTTCTGAGACTCTGGCATAATTGAGTTCTTCAGAGTGGATAAGGCTTCCTGAGTGAAATACCTCTAGAACCTTGTTATATGAGTGACATAGTTCACAGCTTGAATCACAAAGGAACCAGAAGCATATGGCTGCTTCCTCAGTTTATCCCTCCTTTTTCTATCCATCAACCCAACAAGGAGTTTCTGGCTATGGATAAATTTATTTATTTATTTATTTCACATTTGTTGACCGGGTTAGTCTGACTGAAAATGAGATACTAGCTCAATTGGACTAACCCGGTCAACAAATGTAAAATAAATAAATAAATAAATTTATCTATAGCCAGAAATTCCTTGTTGGGTTGATGGATAGAAAAAGAGTCTTCAGACAATACTTTTTTTTAAATTTCTCTAAGTCTTTTGGATTTCTAATACTATGACAGGACTGGACCTCATTCCTAAGTCAAAGTATGATTAAAGTTTATGAAATTAATTAATTTGAAATTAATATTGTTTCAATCTTTGACGTTAGCCAGAAGTGTTCTTTGCAGCACCCGCAATGTTCCCAGTAATGACTCCCTCTGCAATTTGTACGGAGTTACATGTATCGATATCTAACGGTATCAACGTATTTAAATATGATTGCAATTCTTTTTTTACAAGACCCCTTGTTCCTACTACTACTGTAACTGTCTGGGTAACTTTCTTCCACATTGCTTTCATTTCTGCCTGCAAATCCTGGTATTTTATGACTTTGTGTCTCTCTAAGACAATGTAGTTACTGGGTGTAGCAATTTCAATAATCAATGCTACTTCTGTCTTTTTTTCATAAAGTACTATATCTGGTTTATATCTGCTATATCCACTATATCTTGGATTATATGTAACGGCTGTCCTTTTCAATAAAACATGCACTTATGATTCATTTTGTAATAAAAATTATTTTGAGCTGTATATTGCATTTAATCCATTATATTCATTACACTTGAAGTCATTAATAAGGCAATTCACCTTTTCCTTTCTTGCAATATAAGCAGTGCATACTTAAGGTTACATTTTATACTGAAAGTAAAAAATGAATGCATTCGCCAGTTAAAATGTTTATCCTCTAAAGGCTAAAGCACTTTTCTATCATTAGAAAATATTAATATATCTAATGTGTCCAGCCATTCTGAGAATGAAAAGTCACCTGAATAACTATAAAGCAACAAGAAGATCTTCTTCAGTTTTCCATACAGATCCCACAATCCATTAACATAATTATGTGAAAGGCAACTTTAAACTGTATTACAAAAAAAAAAAGTATTTCCCCTTTAAGAAAGTGAGGAACAGAGAACCAAGAAGTTAAATCATGATGATGATGATGCCAGAACAGTGCAGGGGTGGTAATGCAGCACAGAACTCAGTGCAACTTATTGGTTTCATGTAAAAACTCGATTTTAACAGCTTTAAGACCCATCAGTGGATAAAAAAATGCATCTCTGTGTCTGGAACCTTGCTGTGCTTTGCTCCTAGGCCTGCACAATGGGATGAGAAGAAATGAGGTGTGTATTCAATGCAGGATTAGTCTGTTTTCAACTTTTAGTGGTTTCTTCATTGGGAAGCTCCTTAAAGGCATTTTAAAAGGCATTCCTTGCTTCCTTGACTGAACTGTAAATTTTGAATTGCTGTACTGGAAGGATAGTGTTTGGATAACGCATTTGAAACTTTATTTTATTTTGGCTCACGTAAGCGCAGAAGGGTGATTACTTTTGTCTTTCCTGCCTAATTGGCAAAATGGAAATCTTGAGAGAGGTATATTTTACTGCCATTCCAGTTAATGGATTTATTAATTTTTGGCTAAGGAAAGTATTTTAGAGACATCCTGATAGTTTAGAAGCTTGACATACACCTGACTGGGTGTACCAGTAGATTGTCAGAAAAGGGTTGCTCAATGTGCTCTTTCTATAATTATTTGTTTGACCTCAGATGGATTTTCAAGAATTATTGCAAAGATCTAGTAAACAGCAGTTACAAGATTAGACTGAACTATCTGTTCAGGCATTCCTTTTATTATAATGTTATTTCTCCTGAACTTTGCTTCAAGATCCATTAACTTTTGCTGCATTTCATGTACAGTTTTTGAGTTATATTCTGACTTTTTTGCAGATGATCAAGTTTGATTTCATTTTCCAGAACTTTTGCTTCATTTTTTCCATTCTTGTAGCAATTTAATTTATGGAATCACCAACTGTTTTAAGTTGATCAGAGAAGTTTTGTATGGCTGTTTGCACTGCTCGCAGAGCCAGTTTTAAGTCATCCAGGTTTGTATTTTGTTCCGCTTTAGTTTTGCTTGCTGGTTTACTTGAGACTGGTTGCTTCCCAGTTCTAGGACCTTTAGATACAACTTCTTTTTCAGGTGATGCCACAGCTGAAAATGTAGTTTTAATAGTTAGAGTGTCCATATTTTCAGAATCATCGGGCATTTTTAGTGAACAATTAATTTATTGAGGTGCTGCATGCTGCACTTGCTGAAACCAAAGTCTTCTTAAGACACAAAGTCTTGCTGGCTGTTTACTGTTGAAATCAAAGTCTGGTTATAACGCAGAGTTTTGCAGGCTGCACTCTGATGAGAAAATAAACTTTGCAGCACAATACTTTATATAGCACACTTACAAATAAATAACTTATTCTTATAACAGACAACACATACTACTGTAGTTTACAGGTTTAATGTGCAAAGTTTTCTTCACAACCAGTACAGATGATACCTTTCCATTCTCCACTTACCTCAGAACCTAAGTTACAACATACCTCTAACACAACTTGGTTTACAGTTCGTATATACTCTTTTAGTCACGCACTTTAGATCCCGTTTTTCTTCTTTTGTAAAGAACTTTTGTGGGAAAGCATGTTAATGTCTGTTTTTAGACTTTCCTGTTCTTCTATGAAACCATTTAATATTTACTTGTAAGCACTTCTGCTGATGTGAGAATGCACACAATATTTGCCTTTCAGAATTGTTTTTCTGATGATTCTATGCCCATTTATCTGTCTACGTTTTTGCTGATAATGTGGGAGAACATGTTTTTTGAGGAAACAGCTCATAAGAGAGAACTTACTGATAATTTTATAAAAAGGAGTCCTCACCATGTGCTTAGTATTACATATAGGTATTATAGGCTCAATCCTGATTAATTCTCTATTTTTTTAATGTAGAAGTGCTTTTCCTGTGGTTGAGTTTTATAAGAGGTTTAGAGTAATTGAAGTAGTGCGATATTTCTTATAAATAACTGACCGCTATACCCAATTAGTTGTTTTTTAAGAGATCTGCCCCAGGAGCTAGGCATTAACAGTGACTATAGGATGGCAGACATCTTAAAATCCAACATGATCCAGTCCTATCACCCGCAGCTAGAGATCACTGACAAAAATCAGTGAAATTGACCATCAAGGAAGTTGTTTATTGTCTGGCAGGTTAGTTTCAGGTGTGTAAGAGCACATTTACAACTTTCATTAACAATTCATACTGCAAACTTTCCTTCTAGCACAGATGTATTGACAGTATATGTTGTTATTACAGTAAAGGGTACCACATTACTTCCTTCACTGCATTTCCAGAATATATTGAAAATACAAAAACACAACACTCAGCAGCAGCAAAAATGCATATTTCTGTCTGCATTTCCATTCTTCACAAAAAATAATTACAAGCAGGTTTGAAACATTTTCGTTTTTTCACCTATTTATTGACCAGTAAGCCAACTGGACACAATGCTTCCTTTTTAGGGTTGACCTGGGAGTACTGTATAGTTAGTGACTTAGTTGAGGGTGGAAGGAATCAAACTTTGGGCACAAGAAGCAGGTCATTAACATCTCAGTGTTTTAGTCTTCTGTGCTAGTTTTCATACTATTATGACAGTAAATTACCTCAATTCTTAATTCAGATCTTTGACTTTTGTAATGCTGCTCATACTATCAATAAATAAACAAACTACATAGAAGATCCAATAGGTGACATGAAGTAGTTTAAAATTTAAGTAAAAAGTGCAAATAGTAAAATGTCATGTGGTTGCACAACTCTGAGAGGAATGTTATTTACTTTCCTGTTAATTAGACAGGCCCTCTGGGGTAATGCAGAAGCAAAATCTTATTTGTCTTAATCATATAATCTTAAAGCCAAACTCCATAAAGTCAGAACTGCCAAGACCCTCATTAGAAGTCCTACTTTCCAACTTACCTTGAAACAAATCAAACCGTCACCTATTCCTTAGTGCAACAATGTTCACTCCAATTCAACTTATCCCCCAATCAAAAGCCATCTCTTCCCAGACATAACCACAGCATCTCCATGAACCCTTCACCACCTGACACTGATGTGTGGTATCATACAGTCTCATCCTGGCCCATCTACCAGTTTCCTGTTTCCAGGGACCTCAGCCTCAAATAAGTTGATCTTAACCTGTTAACTGCTGAATGCAGGTAGTGTG